>NC_049213.1:2200000-2207500 GCF_013347855.1 Anguilla anguilla
AATTTAAAACAAAGAGCATGGGTGAAATTCAGTTTAAACCAGTGTGGTTCTTAAATCAATTGATCCACAAGCTTTTTCCATCTGCATTGTTTATAACCGTCTCAAAACAATGCAGAGAGACAGCAGGCTGACCAATAATCTGTCTCCAGCAAAAGAGTCATAGGGTGGCTCATCCTGTTAAGGCTCTGTTCCAGTGTGTGGATGAGTCCCACAGTCTGATATCTGCTAAGGCTCTGTTCCAGTGTGTGGATGGGCCTCATGGTTTGGTATCTATTAAGGCTCTGTTCCAGTGTGTGGATGAGTCCCACAGTCTGATATCTGTTAAGGCTCTGTTCCAGTATGTGGATGGGCCCCATGGTCTGGTATCTGTTTAGGCTCTGTTTCAGTGTGTGGATGGGCCCCATGGTTTGGTATCTGTTAAGGCTCTGCTCCAGTGTGTGGATGGGCCCCATGGTCTGGTATCGATAAAGCACTGATCCAGTGTATGTATGGGACTTGACAGCTGTGTTTTATAATGAAAAAACAGCTCAGACATTTAAAAGACTTTCCCATTTTGAAAATAAGATTATGTGGACAGAGATGTGCACGCTGTGTATGAAAGGGACACTCTAGCTTTGTTTGTACACTTCTCGCCAACTGATTTCATTAAAAAACGGCAATTCATTTCAAGTTCAAAATGCCCTCCAATCTCTTTGGTATTGTCGAAGCTCTTTAATGTAGCCCAGCATCCTCGTTATAATTAAAAAGGCTTAATGAGAAATGTGCAAGGGTAATGCAGTTGCATTAAAAACAATTAAGCTTAAGAGGAGCTGGCAGCTGACAGGCAAACCTTGCTAAAATCGGCAAGAGCGCTAATCGCACAAAAAAGCCCTTAAATGATTATGAACATGTTTGGAGCGCTTAAAGTTTAGGGATTTTCCTTGGCCACGTCGATGCTGCTTGCAGGCTGTCGCTGACATCTGTAATCCTCAGCTTCGTTTCCTGGCTGGTACCTGTGCGTTCGGGGAGGGGGGACAAAAACCCAGCCAAACTAAACCGAACCGGGCTGTGCGGAACGTTACGGTCTCGTACCCGAGTGAGTAGCGGGTACAGACGCTCGTGAGGGTTGTGCAGAACGTTATGGTCTCGTACCCGAGTGAGTAGCGGGTACAGACGCTCGTGAGGGTTGTGCAGAACGTTATGGTCTCGTACCCGAGTGAGTAGCGGGTACAGACGCTCGTGAGGGTTGTGCAGAACGTTATGGTCTCGTACCCGAGTGAGTAGCGGGTACAGACGCTCGTGAGGGTTGTGAGGAACGTTCCGGTTTCGTACCTGAGTGAGTAGAAGGTACAGACGCTTGTGAGGGTTGTGCAGAACGTTATGGTCTCGTACCCGAGTGTGTAGCGGGTACAGACGCTCCTGAGGGTTGTGCAGAGCGTTACGGTCTCGTACCCGAGTGAGTAGCGGGTACAGACGCTCCTGAGGGTTGTGCAGAACGTTACGGTCTCGTACCTGAGCGTGTAGCGGGTACAGACGCTCCTGAGGGTTGTGCAGAACGTTACGGTCTCGTACCCGAGTGAGTAGCGGGTACAGACGCTTGTGAGGGCTGTGCAGAACGTTATGGTCTCGTACCGAGTGTGTAGCAGGTACAGACGCTTGTGCGGAACGTTCCGGTCTCGTACCCGAGTGAGTAGCGGGTACAGACGCTCCTGAGGGTTGTGCAGAACGTTATGGTCTCGTACCTGAGCGTGTAGAGGGTACAGACGCTTGTGAGGGTTGTGAGCCACAGACTGTGAATGCCTCTGTACTGCTGTTTGTGCATCAGGCACTGACGTGGACGCCCTCCTCGCTAGGACCCCAAGACCAAGTCACAGACCCTCGGCCACACGCTCTGTGAAATGCCTTAACCCTTCAGAATCCAGTAAAATCCCTGTAGATTTCTGACCATTTTAAAATGATGTCCATTGTATATGTGTGTTAGTGACAAGCCCGAGGCCACACTGGGCTGGAGAAACAGGGCTGATATTTGGGGGGGACGTGCGTCCATCTGGTGTGGGAGCGAGGAGCTCTGTGTTTCCTGTCTGCTCTTTTCTGTCTGTGGATTCATGCACTTCTCTCAACATCATTTCTGGCCCCTTCAACAGCTTATGTAACAGACCTCGGCCCGTTTCTCCGTTTGAAATCCTTCAGAAGCACCTGATTTCACTGCTATTCAGAGTGAACTTCTTCTTTCCTGAGTCTCCTCATTTTAGTTAATGTCTTGAAAGATGTTCTTCAGCAACGCTGAAAACGTCCACAGGGACGATTTCGTGTCTCGCCATTATTCGAAGCATAAAAACCATTTAAAGTGCTCCAGATACATATTTGACCCAGCTGTGCTGCTTCTATGACCGAAAAGTGACCCTGGAAGGACATGGGGTCTGCATTTCCTCACCTCCCCCGGGCCAATGTGTCTCTTTCCTTGCATTGCAGGCAGCCAGGTCGCATTATAAATGCAGTCCGTTTACCATTTGCCATTGATTGGACCCAGGCCTGTCTCTGAGTTATCATGATCGGGGAAGCGGGAGGGTAATCAACCTTAAGTACAGACAGTAGACTTGCCCACTGTGTCCAATGCAGGAATACGAACTCACTGTCTCCTCTTGATCAGATTTTCAGCCCCTCTGTGCCAGTCTTCAGACCAGCTGTAACGCATTGCAGTTTAACCCTGTGTGTTCAGTGCCAGTCTTCAGACCGGCTGTAATGCATCGCAGTTTAACCCTGTCATTATACCTTACATTACATTACAGCCATTTACCAGATGCTCTTATCCAGAGCGACTTACACAACTCTTCACACAGCATTTACATTGCATCCATTTACACAGCTGGATATATACTGGAGCAATGCAGGTTAAGTACCTTGCTCAAGGATACAACAGCGGTGTCCTACCTAGGAATCGAACCTGTGACCTTTTAGGTTACAAGCCCAGTTCCTTACCCCTTATACTACATACTTAGCTGCACTCTCGGTCTCATGATCACCTCTCTTTCAGGATGTCTGCCCATCGCCTAATGGCTAAAATTCCCCCCCTACCCCCCCCCCCCCCCCCCCCACTCTGGCACCCACTGTTTGAAGCTGAGTACCATAAACATTTCCACGACGGTTGCGCCATTCGTTTGGAAAAATGACCTCATTGCCTTCAGTTTTCAGAATCGTGGTGCCGGTGGCGTATTGGCCAGCGGTGCTGATGGATGCTGTCGGCGGTGCGATGGTCGCTCGCTCTCCAGCGGAGCGGTCGGGAGCGCTTTCGATTCGGTCGTCACGCGCGACAGCTCAATCGCTGCTTCTCTGAAACGGCCATTTCCGTCAGTTTGATTAAGGGTGCGCTCGATTGGCTGGTTGAGGACTGAGCGCGTGTCAGAGGGAGAGGAGGGTAATGGAGGGGACGGGATGACACATTCGGCCGTGGGTTTGGAGTGGCCGGGGCTCTCCATCTTACCTGCGCGGAGGTGAGAAGCCCGCCTGAGGGATGTGCGTCAGACCTGTCTCCCCCTCGACCACAGCAGGCCCACACCTCGACCACACCTGGACCACAGCAGGCCCACACATGGACCACAGCAGGCCCACACCTCAACCACACCTCGACTACAGCAGACCCACACCTCGACCACAGCAGCCCCACACCTGGACCACACCTCGACCACAGCAGCCCCACACCTCGACCACAGCAGACCCACACCTCGACCACAGCAGCCCCACACCTCGACCACAGCAGACCTACAGCAGGCCCCACCTCAACCACACCTCGACCACAGCAGCCCCACACCTTGACCACAGCAGACCTACAGCAGGCCCACACCTCAACCACAGCAGGCCCACACCTCTACCACACCTCGACCACAGCAGACCTACAGCAGGCCCACACCTCAACCACACCTCGACCACAGCAGCCCCACACCTCGACCACAGCAGACCTACAGCAGGCCCACACCTCAACCACAGCAGGCCCACACCTCTACCACACCTCGACCACAGCAGACCTACAGCAGACCCACACCTCAACCACAGCAGGCCCACACCTCTACCACACCTCGACCACAGCAGACCTACAGCAGACCCACACCTCGACCACAGCAGCCCAACACCTCGACCACAGCAGACCTACAGCAGGCCCACACCTCGACCACAGCAGGCCCACACCTTGACCACAGCAGACCCACACCTCGACCACACCTGGACCACAGCAGGCCCACACCTCGACCACAACAGACCCACAGCAGGCTCTCCTTCGCACCCGTCCCCTGAGCGTGTGTCTGAGCAGGCTGCCGCACGGCCTGGTTCTGCTCTCTGGATGAAGGAGAGACGGGGCCCTTTAAGCTACTCCAGGAGCCTTCTGTGTTTGCGTCTCCGACCGGCGGCTGAGCGCTAGCTCCCGCCGTGGACGCTGTGGGCCGGCGCGTCTGTGACCGCGACTTGACCGCACCGAGACCGCCTCTCCGCAGCGCGGGCGGCAGATGGCTGGCGCGGTTTTGGACGTGCGGCGCGCAGGGAGGCGGGGGGGGGGGCTGTTGGGGGGTAGCAGGTCTGCTGAGGCGTCTCCTGCCGTTTCCCGGCTCCTGTTCGCGTCGGCGGCGGCGAATAACGCGGTTACAGGAGCAGGGGGCGGGGCTTAGCCGCAGATGGGCGTGGGGACTGGCACGGGTTTGGACCAATGACGCCTTCCCCCGGCTCTCTGTTGCATTGACGCTGTCACAGGGTAGGAGGGAGGGAAGGAGGGAGGGAGGGAGGGAGCGAGAGTGTGTGTGGGCTGCTGAATGCTGTGTGATGGCAGTTAGGTAACTACAGCACATAGTCTCAGAAAAAAAAGGAAAAGGGAGTTGAAGAGAGGAGAGAGAGAGAGCGTGCGTGAGAGAGAGAGAGAGAGAGAAATATATGGAGGAGCAGCATGTAATTTGTGTTGTTTAAAACTGGAACCGAAGAGACTGTTAAAGGAGAGAGAGGTTCCGATGCTGCACGCTGAGTATTGCACTGGTTTTGAAACTATGAATTCCTGGAGGAATTCCTAACTGGGGAAAGTGGTTGGGGGCGGAAAGAGAGAGGGATAGAGAGAGAGAGAGGGAGAGAGAGAGAGAGAGAGAGAGAGAGGGAGAGTGGGAAAGAGAGAGAGAGAGTGGGAGAGAGACAGAGAGCGAGAGAGAGAGAGAGGGAGAGAGCAAGAGAAGGAGCGAAACCCGTGGATTTGGGGAGGACGCGAAAGCTGTTTGACGAGCTGTTTCCTCCGGCGTCAGGGTGCGAGCTCATGTGTACGGTCCATCAGCCGGAGCGTTCCGACGGAAGGAGAGACATCCTGAGGTTCTGAGGCTGTAAGTATCCAAAGCTGGCTTTTTTTTGGGGGGAGGGGGGTGGCAGTAACGCAGCTGGTCATCTTCCTTCACGGGGCCCTGTCCGGAGGTCCATCGCTGATCAGATGGAGAGGGGGGCTCTTTAGCCGCGATCGACGCCTGCCTGTCAGCGAGCTCCCCCCCCCTCCACCCCCACCACGCTGGCAGAGCCTTGACCCTCCAGTGGGACGGCGCGGACGTCCCAGCTTTCCCGTCACGTTGTCTTTTTCGGCCGCTGCGAGGAGCACTTCCTGCTGTTCGGTGTCGCTCCTGCTCGCCGTCGTTAGCGCTGTCAGTAGAGCCCGCTGTAGAACAGCACCGCCGGACCTCTCTGTGCCTGTCTTCCGCAGAGAAGCTCACAGACGCACTCTGGCGCTGCCTGGAAAGTGCTAGTTGGGAGTGATCGCGATGGTCAAAGTGACAGATTGCAGCCGAAACAGTGTGAGGTCTCTAGCCTGCCGAAACAGTGTGCGGTCCAGCCCAGGTCTGCTGTCTTGCTCCGCAATATGTCAGACCGGCTAGCGCTAGCCAGAGAGCAGAGCCCGCGCTGCGCTGCGAGGCTGAAGCGCCGTGGGGCTGGACTGAGCACCATTACGCGCTCAGTAGCTCCAGTGTGGCGACGGCGGCGGAGGCGGCAGCAGTGATGTAGTGGAGGAGGTAGACGCAGGAGCTTTAGAGTTGTTTTGTCAGGTTATAAGGATTCTGTCTGATTTTGTCGTGGTGGTTTTATTTGCTCTCTGACCTTCTGTTACCCCGGGGGGAGGAGCCAGTCCCCTTCGACCCCCCGAGCGTTGGGCAGCCGGTCCCGCTGGGCAGGCTGGCGGAAGGTCAGACCAGGGCACGGGAAAACCTGCCAAAACGGACGGTCGGGGTCCCGCACCGCCCTCGCTGATCGTGGCGCCGCCGCGCGTACGCGGCCGCCTCGGCTCTCCCGTGCGGTCACGGAACGCGGCGAAGGCGCCGTCGTCCTGCCACTCCGTTTCCCCGGAGACGGCTGGCGAAGCATGTGACCTGTGGGGGCAGGTTTTAGGAGAACGCGTTCTGTGAGAATGGTGCACTAATGGCAGTGTTTATGCGGGATAGATGACCCTGGTTCCGCAGACCAGAGACTGAGGAGAGTGAGCTGTGGTCACCTGTGGTGCACCTAGCATTCAGCCTGCTATGGCTATCGCAGGTGGAACTGCACCTAGCGTTTAGCCTGCTATGGCTATCGCTGGTGGAACTGCACCTAGCGTTTAGCCTGCTATGGCTATCGCAGGTGGAACTGCACCTAGCATTTAGCCTGCTATGGCTATCGCAGGTGGAACTGCACCTAGCATTTAGCCTGTTATGGCTATCGCAGGTGGAACTGCACCTAGCATTCAGCCATCTATGGCTAATGCTGGTAAAACTGCACCTAGCATTCAGCCTGCTATGGCTATCGCTGGTTGAACTGCACCTAGCATTTAGCCTGCTATGGCTATCGCAGGTGAAACTGCACCTAGCGTTTAGCCTGCTATGGCTATCGTTGGTTGAACTGCACCTAGCATTTAGCCTGTTATGGCTATCGCAGGTGGAACTGCACCTAGCATTCAGCCATCTATGGCTAATGCTGGTAAAACTGCACTTAGCATTCAGCTTGCTGTGACTATCACTAACAGAACTGCACCTAGCATTCAGTCTGCTATGGCTATCGCAGGTGGAACTGCACCTAGCATTCAGCCATCTATGGCTAATGCTGGTAAAACTGCACCTAGCATTCAGCTTGCTGTGGCTATCACTAACAGAACTGCACCTAGCATTCAGCCTGCTATGGATATCGCTAACAGAACTGCACTTAGCATTCAGCTTGCTATGGCTATCACTAACAGAACTGCACCTAGCATTCAGCTTGCTATGGCTATCACTAACAGAACTGCACCTAGCATTCAGCCTGCTATGGCTACTGCTGGTAGAACTGCATCTAGCATTCAGCCTGCTATGGCTATCACTAACAGAACTGCACTTAGCATTCTGCTTACTATGTCTATTGCTAACAGAACTGCACTCAGCATTCCGCCTGCTATCAATCATGCTGGTAGAACTGCACCTAGCATTCAGCCTGCTATGGCTATCGGTAACAGAACTGCACCTAGCATTCAGCCTGCTATGGCTATCACTAACAGAACTGCACCTAGCA
>NC_049213.1:2212500-2230000 GCF_013347855.1 Anguilla anguilla
GGCGGACGCTTTTATCCAAAGCAGTGTACTAAAATGCATACCGAAGGTTATTGGAAGAACTACTAAACGATAAGGTACACTACTCATTATGTAACAGTCATAGCCCTGAACGCAGTAAGTCCAGTTCACACAGTAAGCATAGACTAGGTCAGAGAGTAATATTAAGTCAGACTAGGAGGCATGACGACGAGCTACATCAAGATAACGATAAGTTCAATGTAAGTGCTGAATGGAGGTACATGTGTAACGTGAAAGTGCTACAAGAACCAGGTGGAAGGGTACAAGTGATAAATGATCCTAGATTGGGAGTGCCCTGCAGAGTAGTGATAGTTAGTCCAGGTACAGACCGAAGAGATGCGTCTTCAGACCACGGTGGAAGATGGGAACTGCCTAAGTGGTAACCGGTGCTTTTGATGGGCAGTGTCCTTACACTACAAAAATATATTTTCCATTATATATGTATTCTTCAGTTGTCATATTATCAAGCTGTGCTGATGATATTTCAGGCAATATGTGTATATTGTCAATTGTATTGGGCAAAGTACTGAATAAATATTCTGCTAAACATTTTAATTATTACCACGCTGGGTAAATTGAGATATATTTAAATATAAAGCACAGGATTTATTCTGTGATTTATATTTTTTAAAGCAAACTTTGTTAGCATATATGAGAAAATATATTTGGCTCCCCCCCCATTTGTTAAAATGTATTGTTTGATGTATTACAGTATATAGCCTATGTCAGTGTATGGCAGTATATTTCCGTTGTGTAAGAGCGGAGAGCAGGGGCATTCTGGAGCTCTATCACATGCAAACTGGGATATAGCACACTCATTAGAAAGAGTGCTTTAATGATCACCTCTCTTTTTCCAGTTTTCCTAGAAGTTTTAGGCCGGAAACATGCCCTACGTAAGTACGCGAACGCAGACGCATCAAACTACGCAGAGTCGGTTTCACGCGTCGCTGAGTTCTAGAATGTGTCGCCTTAACGCAACACAACTGCGAGCTGTAGTGTCAACAACTACGACGAAGCCGCCGTCTTCGGCTTGTGCTTTCGTCCGCTCGGACTTCCACTGCTGTCCTTGTTGCTGTCATTTGCGTCCGCGTGCTTGCGTAGGGTACGTTTCCGGCCCTAGTCCCACTTAACCCTTGCGGACACAATCTGGATGATTTGTGAAAGCTGCCAGCAGCATTTCTGTCCCTCAGAATCTGAATGGCCGTAGTTATTGTTCCAACTCACGAAGCCAGCTTCTGAATGCTAACATCTGCAGTGTTAGCTCGCTGATGGTTGCCTTGACACCCAATGAATCGTAGTACTTAAAATGTATTTATGCATTACTGGAGCATAGGGGGGTTTTTATTATTCTGAGGATGTTGCCTTTGATACCTGTCTTGCCGTGTTTATCAAATGTGCTAAATTGCTCTTCTCAGTTCCTCAACTCTCCTGATATCTCAGGTTTGTATATTTTGAAGTCACCCAGATCAGAATTCTGTTAATATATGATTTTCATTACATTACATTACAGGCATTTAGCAGACGCTCTTATCCAGAGCGACTTACACAACTTTTACATAGCATTTTTACATTGTATCCATTTATACAGCTGGATATATACTGAAGCAATTTCGGTTAAGTACCTTGCTCAAGGGTACAACGGCAGTGTCCTACCCGGGAATCGAACCTGCGGCCTTTCGGTTACAAGCCCAGTTCCTTACCCGCTGTGCTACACTCCTCCTTCATGTGTGATGAGTGCCTCTTTTTGCAATTGCTGGGCTGAAGCCTGACTGGTGCCTATATTTATCATAAGTGCTGTATTGCTGTAAGAGTTTCACACATAACACTAGCTGCGACACTCTATGGTAGTGAGTTGGTACCATAGAATGGGAGGATTAAATAATGAGGGAGCATTAAAGGGATGTCAGAATCCTGTATCATGGAGTTCAGCATGAGAAGGGAAGACGTAGTTGGAAATTCATACAAATCATTTAGCAAACATTCAGACCTTCAGCTGAGCCACTGTTTTTAAACACGCGCTCCATAGCAACCTTATTCCCAGTGAAAAGTAGAGTGTGCAGTAATATGTCATAGAGGCTTACCAGAAAAAAAAACTTTCTTTCTGCAGGTATTCTTGCCAGCGTAATTCAAAATTAGAAACCACACACTCCCTCATCATCAAAACTGATATAGCTGCAGGAAATATATTCATTTTTACTCTGATTTTGTGCAAGTCTCCTCAGTTATGTCATTCAGTGTGACTCCACAGCCAATCACAGGGGCTCACTCTTCAGGTGCCGGTGCTCCATCTTGGGAAAGAATGACTCTGATGAGTGAGCTACTCTTCAGCTCCAATCAGCACCGTCCCTCCACTAAAACGGGTAAAAAAAGAAAAAGGAAATGAGTTTCAGGAAATGATAAATCAGGAACAGCGGCGATAACCCAGCTTGCCCACAACAGATGAGCAGCTGGTGTTTTACTGGGACAGTTTGATTTTATGAATCACCTCCATATTTTTCAAATGTGAGAGAGAGACAGAAGAGATTGTAATATTGAAAAGGTAACCAGTGTTGTGAGTCAGAAAATAAAAGCAAAACGATGTCCGCTTTTATAACAGTGGCGAGACAATGACAGTGGGATAAAGGAATTGGAGCTAATGTTTTTCTTCTCTTTTAAATAAGCTTACTGACGATAAAGAACAGCACTGAAACAGAAAAATAACTTTTTTTAAATTTGCTTTGTTGCTTTGTCACAGAGATCGATTTGACATTTCATAGCTTTGTTACGCAGGTTGATTTGGATTTCTTGCTTGATTTGAATTACTGTTGAACAAGTATATTAGGACATAATCTACTGTAATTTCCTGTTCTAAGTATGCAAGTATCAAAATCAGCTTAGTTGCATTTAACTCAGTGTATTAATTAATAGGGCCTGTGCCTCCCTGTTGGAAAGTGCTAATTGCTGAAAGAAATTTGTTGTAAGCCCTATGACCTGCTATCAGTTCTGATTGGCTGGGAGGTGTACATTACGTTATGTGAGGAATAAACTACCCACTACCCCCATCGTACATGCTTTATTCTGTACGTACTGTACTGTATGTACTGTGTGTAGTGTAAACTTATTTTTTTGTGCAGTTCAATTGTTTTGCTGCTCATCTTGCCAGGTCTCTCATTTTAATCTCAGTGAGCCTAACCTGGTTAAATAAATAAATAAATAAATAAATAAATAAATAAATAAATAAGTCCAGATTACAAGGTGCCAAGAAATAGGTATGGAGCAACCAGGCATATGTGGCAAGGCACACATAAGAATAAGAACACTTCACCTGACCAATCAGGAAACTACGGTCATCGAGGTATCGGGTCACAAGACTGTGTTGCAGAATAGGAATGCAACACCAGTGGAGAGGGCGAAATTTACATTAAAAGTGACATCACAAAAAATGAATTCGGTAGTCATGACAAAGTGAAGCGAGGATGTCAGAAAGTTGGCATGATGTTAGGTGCGCTAAAATATAAAAATCCTACAACACAATTCTGGCAAAAGACACAGGCAGTGGTCCAACCAGAAGAAGTTTAGTAGCACCAACAGAACAACAGGTGGAACAGTCCCTGCCAAATGAGCAAGTCTTGGGGGTGGAAGGATTAGACATGCCTGAACTTGTGACGGTGAATGGGTACAGAGCTTCTGATGGTGAAACTGCACTTGCCATTCCTTCTGTCCCCGACTGAGCACAACTGGACAACAGTTTCAGAACTGCGTTTCTATGCTGACTGCTAGCGGGTGACAGCTTTGTCAATATAAGTCCTGCATCCTTTCAATTAAACAAATACAAATCTTAGGTTATGTCTGAAAATAAAGGAGAAGCGATTCGTCGAAAAATACATTATTTTAATCGCTGGGACAAAGATTTCAGTACCTTGGACAGCGCAGTACAAAATGAGGATTGTGGAATTATTATGACTCTTAGCCTACATAGAAAAGAACCAGACCCCAGGAAATGAGAGCACGTTCAGCAGAGTCTGCTGAGAGTCTGATCTTTGGGTGGATGGCTCAAGTTCCTCTTTTATGTCTTTCAGCCATGTGATTAGTGTGTGGCTGCATGGCCTGTCCATATCACTTCATTATTTACAAAGACGCGCTCCTGTCCCACACTGCTTCGCTGTTGCTGTCGGTGTGTTCTCCCGGCTCTGATGACTGCCGCCATGTTCAGGAGAGAGAAATCTTTATTAACATACCGTTTAGAGAACATATGGCAGGCTATATATGTGCTCCACAAATTACCACCTGCTTTCGCATGTTCTTTAAATCCACGAGCAAAGAGGAAAACTCGCCTGCTTTTGCATGTTCACATCCGGTATGCATGTTCACATCCGGTATGCATGTTCATGCACGGAATTAACCGTGTACAAATTACAAATCAGCAGTTTTGACCCATTTGTGACCCTTAATAAATGCGGCATAGATACTCCATGTAGCGACTGCTGCTGCATGCAGAAAGCCATTGAATCCTTTTAGCAAATCTGGCCTGAAGACCTGAGAGCTGTGCATCCTCCTTGTGTGGTCCTGTGTTGTGGACCTGTCTGCTCCATTAAATCTGGATATGTGTTATAAACCTAGACTGTTTCTGTAGTTTGATGACTAATTTTTTGGACTAGGAAGATAATTTTGTTGATTTAATATTCTATTACTTGTTTTAAGAAATCATATTTTAAGTGAAAAAATTTTACCGCCTGGCAGATGATTTTATTTTTAGCAAATTTTCGCAAGTAATATTTTTCTTATTTTGTCAGTTTTGAACAGTGCTGTGCCAGTGCAGGGTGCCATGGCTTGCCCTATGGCCAGACACCAGCAGGGGGAGGACAACACAGTGTCCTTTCCCCTGGGTTCAGAGAGTTTCCCTGGGGCAACACAGTGTCCTTTCCCCTGGGTTCAGAGAGTTTCCCTGGGGCAACACAGTGTCCTTTCCCCTGGGTTCAGAGTTTCCCTGGGGCAACACAGTGTCCTTTCCCCTGGGTTCAGAGTTTCCCTGGGGCAACACAGTGTCCTTTCCCCTGGGTTCAGAGTTTCCCTGGGGCAACACAGTGTCCTTTCCCCTGGGTTCAGAGTTTCCCTGGGGCAACACAGTGTCCTTTCCCCTGGGTTCAGAGAGAGTTTCCCTGGGGCAACACAGTGTCCTTTCCCCTGGGTTCAGAGAGTTTCCCTGGGGCAACACAGTGTCCTTTCCCCTGGGTTCAGAGTTTCCCTGGGGCAACACAGTGTCCTTTCCCCTGGGTTCAGAGTTTACCTGGGACAACACAGTGTCCTTTCCCCTGGGTTCAGAGTTTACCTGGGGCAACACAGTGTCCTTTCCCCTGGGTTCAGAGTTTACCTGGGACAACACAGTGTCCTTTCCCCTGGGTTCAGAGTTTACCTGGGGCAACACAGTGTCCTTTCCCCTGGCTTTCCCTGTGGACACCGTCCCCCAAGGCTAAGTTCTCTTGGGTTCCTGCAGTGAAGACTATTTCATGTGTGATTGATCAGCTGATTTCTTTAAATGCATCCTTTTTTAAGGCTCTGCAGTCAGTCCTTTCTGTAACTGCAGCATCCTGTCACAGATAAACTAGTCCGGCTCTTTTCCTGAGTGCAGGTCACGCTTTCTCCATTTCTCTCCCCGAGACATCGCCAACGCCAACCGATCAGTGACTCATGCTCTGACTACCCTGGTGAGAGAATTATGACCCCATACCCACCCCCCACCCACCCCCTAGTCCCCCAGTTTACAGGAGTTTCCCACCTGGAGAGGTTGAGAGGTTGGGGGGGGGGGGGGTAAATCAGCCCCATACTGGAACACAGGGAAGTCTTCGGTCTCTCGGGCGTTTGTGATGATGGGAAAGCAGGCACAGTATGAGCTGGTGTGGCAGACGGCGAAGCCTGTGGATCTGTCTGATGCCAGCCCTCCTGACACAAAAAGAAGAGCGTTGTCCCGTGTGAAGTTTTCACTAACAGGACGATTCTCAGGGCAGGCATTTTGAAGCCTGTTTTTGTTCCTCAGGTAGCCTGCTTTTGGTTCTTGTGAGTTGTGTCCTCTAGTGTCTGACAGGAAGTGCATGTAATTGGCTGACTCATATCTCTGTTAATGATGACATCATGCAGGTTTCAGACGCTCGAGAACACACGCAGACACATACACATGCGCAAAACACACACACACACACACACACACACACACCCATACACACACATGCATACTGAAACACACGCACACAGATACACACGCTCATTCATACATACACATGCGCAAAACACACACACACACACACGCATACTGAAACACACACATGCAGACACACGCACACACACATGCTCACTCATACACACACGCACACACACACAGCCCCCCAACCTTACAGCCATCGCTGACCCCCTTTAACAAGAGCCCCCCAGCCTTACGACTCTCCATGGCCTCCTTCACCATGTGTCTGAATGTACATGGCTCTGTCTCTCTAACCATCGCTACACTGTACTGAACCCTCTCTAACCATCACTACACTGTACTGAACCCTCTCTAACCATCACTACACTGTACTGAACCCTCTCTAACCATCACTACACTGTACTGAACCCTCTCTAACCATTATTACACAGTACTGAACCCGCGCTAACTATCACTACACAGCACCCAAACCTCTCTACCCATCACTAAACAGTACCCAAATCTCTCTAACCATTATTACACAGTACCCAAACTTCTCTAATTATCATTACACAGCACTGAACCCTCTCTGACCATTATTACGCAATACCCAAACCTCTCTAATCATCTTTACACAGTACCCAAACCTCTCTAACCATCACTACACAGCACCCAAACCTCTCTAACCATCACTACACAGTACCCAAACCTCTCTAACCATCACTACACAGTACCCAAACCTCTCTAACCATCACTACACAGCACCCAAACCTCTCTAACCATCACTACACAGTTCCCAACCCTCTTTAACCATTATTACACAGTACCAAGACTTTTAAAACCACAGTGTAGGGAACCGGGGACTTGAAGGTTCAAGTCTCAGTGGGTGTGCTGCCATTGCACTGCTGTACAGGGTACCATGATTTGCTTCAGTTAAATTCTGCATTTCTCAGTGGAATGGAAAACACTATGACAAAGCGAACTGTAGAAAGTGGGTGACCTTCTGCCAGCACTGCCCTGAAAAGCTTTTATGAGGACCTGGCTTTTGTGGCGTAAAGGTCCCACTTTAAAGGGTGCTTATTTCTCATTGTGGGCGGGTTTTTCCTCTGACCCAGTGCTCAAATCACCAGGCTTTGGAGGACAGAGCCAGTCAGAGTATGAGATTAAAGGCGTGTGGTCAAGATTTTTGCCCCCTTTCAACTTCTGCATCAAAGTTTACGCAATCCCTGAAGCCCAGAGCCTGAGAAGGCCATCTCTCGTACCCAGGAGGCCAACCTCTCCCCCCAGCCCTCTTCATGTATTGGTCTTGTGTATTCCACACGGAGAAACCAAATGAAGTCACCCTATTCACACAAAAGCTCATGACGCTGCCAGCTAGGAACACTTAATGGGCACAATAGCTCGATAGCCTAGTTACCCAGCTTCAAATAAGTCTGTTTTTGAGTGGCTTTCAAAGGGACGGGGGACAGGGGAATGCCATTTCCAGCCTCTGCCCTATATTAAAAGGAGGGAAAGTAACATAAATGGAGACTGAAAGGTCAGTGTTGTGAGAATATTGTTTAGTGTGTTTCTCTTTCCCCGGAACCCCAGATCTCTCCGAGGATGTCGACTCTACATTTATTCTGTTAGTGTTTTCTTTTACGGTTTCCTTTGAGTCATTTGGCAGATGTCCTTATCCACAGAGACTCAAAGTGCAGACAGAAAGGTTAGGCAGGATGCAGAAACCACATCAGGTTATTAGTGCGACGGTCAGCAGTGTCACTCTCTCTCTTTTGCCTCTGTATCTTCTCTGCTCATTGTTTTCCTTTCATCCCCCTGTTTTGTTTTTTAGAACCAGTGCATTTTTAAATTAGATGAGTGTTGGCCGTGCCTGTGAGCTTTAATGCATACGCATCAATGACCCAGTCTATCAAATTCCTCTAAATTACGGCAGTGTGGAGATGTTCCGCTGCCGCCTGGCTGACTGTGGAGTGAGATATTTAAAAAAATAACTTCACTGTGATATCCATTCAGATGAATCCGGAAAGGTCAGGCGAATGATTTTTCAGTCAATCTTCCATCGATTTACCTCAAACGCAGGTAAATATTAGCCTCGACCGGACACAGACCCGCCGACGTTCGCCTGGATCAATGTCGGGCCTGCTTCTCGTTGTGTCCATAAGGAGGTTCTTCCCATGTGGAGAAGGAGCGTTAGCAGCGAGCTAATCTGTGAGGAAATGGTTCTGTTTGTTGTGCGAGCGCCCAAAATAGATCAATCCAATCAGAGGACCCAGGAGGCGGGGCCTAAGTTAAGTGCTTCATTGTTTAAGTAATTGGGCTTCATTTCAATCTGCTTTACGTTTTGGAAAGTGCATCCCTCCCCCCCCACCCCACCCATTGTGGGTTGCCTAGAGATACTTGAGCTCTGCTACTCAGATTTTTTTCTTTCTGTCATTTGGTTGGTTTACTGCTGAACCCCCCCCCCCCCCCCCCCCCCCCCCCCCCAGCAGCTTAGAGGACCCTCCAGAAAGAAGAAGTTTTTCTGTGAAAATGAAGCCGTCTGAAAAGATCCGGGGCCCAGGGAGGACGTGCTAATGAGCTAACGGGCTGGCGTTCTCACGCCGGGCCTGGGACGCGCCTCGGCTGCCAGACACGCGGGGCGCCCCTTCGCTTTTGGGCTCGTCGTCCCGCCCCCGCCCTCGTGTCTGTCCCGGCCCCCGGAAGGCAGGGGCGCCGATGGCGGTCGACCCGTTTTACTGGCCGTTGCATCACGCTGGCCTCAGCGCGCGCCTCCCCCCACTCTACTGCGTTCTTTCTGCTGGCTTTTAATTTCCCAACAAACTACTGCCCTTCACATCCTGCGAGCCGATGTGCTCTGGCGGACGCACATCTGGGTTATGTGTGTATCCTGCGTCAGTATGGAGTTGGGTTGGAATCTGATGGATGTAATAGGTTATGTGTGTATCCTGCATCAGTGTGGAGTTGGGTTGGAATCTGATGGATGTAATAGTTATGTGTGTATCCTGTATCAGTGTGGAGTTGGTTTGGAATCTGATGGATGTAATAGTTATGTGTGTATCATGTATCAGTGTGGAGTTGGGTTGGAATCTGATAGATGTAATAGTTATGTGTGCATCCTGTATCAGTGTGGAGTTGGTTTGGAATCTGATAGATGTAATAGTTATGTGTGTACAATGCGTCAGCGTGGAGTTGGGTTGGAATCTGATGGATGTAATAGTTATGTGTGTACAATGCGTCAGTGTGGAGTTGGGTTGGAATCTGATAGATGTAATAGTTATGTGTGTATCCTGCAGCAGTGTGGAGTTGGTTTGGAATCTGATGGATGTAATAGTTATGTGTGTATCCTGCGTCAGTGTGGAGTTGGGTTGGAATCTGATAGATGTAATAGTTATGTGTGTATCCTGCATCAGTGTGGAGTTGGGTTGGAATCTGATAGATGTAATAGTTATGTGTGTGTCCTGCATCAGTGTGGAGTTGGTTTGGAATCTGATGGATGTAATAGTTATGTGTGTATCCTGTATCAGTGTGGAGTTGGTTTGGAATCTGATGGATGTAATAGTTATGTGTGTATCCTGCAGCAGTGTGGAGTTGGGTTGGAATCTCTGTTTGTGCATGTGTGTGCGTGCGTGTGTGTGCACGTGTGTGCGTGTGTGTGCGTGTGCGTACGTGTGCGGGTGTGTGTGTGTATGTTTGCGTACGGCTGTGCACACATTTGTTTCTTTGTCTCTCTATATTGCTCCTTATCTGTGAGGATTACTCTGAAAGCCCTGTTGACTCCTCAGCTCTTACAGTGTCACTGCGCTCTCTGCAGCTTCTGTAGACCCAAAACCGGGACGAGGGGAAAACTGCTCTGGAAAAGCTGGAAGTGTTGAAAGGATCCCTGTGCAGATGCGGAGGGATCAGTATGAGCGAACAGCCCAGAAACCCTCAGGCCCACAATCCCGACCCACCAGCACCTCTGCTGTGGAAGCACACGTGTCTCAGGGGAGGGGGGGTAAACCGCGTAGAGCTGAGGCAGAGACCCGCTTCTGTAGCACAGACCTGAGCTGTCTGTGCCAACCTACTGTCCGTGCCCTCAGTCTTTTACCAGGGCTCCAGACTGCCACCATTTTGGTTGCACATGCGACCAAAGATCTGTCAAGTGCGACTGAACATTTTCATTGGTCGCACCAGTGCGCCTGACATTTAGCAGGTCTGTCTCTGTGTGTTACGACAGAGTATTAAAATTCTGAGATTTCGAGAATAAGGTCATAATATTATGATTTTATTCTCATAATATTATGACTTTATTCTCGAAATCTCAGAATTTTTTCCCCCTGAATGTGGACCTAATAGCCTACTTTGTCGTAGTACAGTGTGTGCTACATTAAACCGGCTGATCCAGGATCAGCTTTCCCTGGTCCGAGTCCCAGCCTTATCCACTGTGAGCCAGAGTGCTACATTGGACCGGCTGATCCAGGATCAGCTTTCCCTGGTTCGTGTCCCAGACTTATCCACTGTGAGCCAGAATGCTACATTGGACCGGCTGATCCAGGATCAGCTTTCCCTGGTTCGTGTCCCAGTCTTATCCACTGTGAGCCAGAGTGCTACATTAGACCGGCTGATCCAGGATCAGCTTTCCCTGGTCCGTGTCCCAGCCTTATCCACTGTGAGCCAGAGTGCTACATTAGACCGGCTGATCCAGGATCAGCTTTCCCTGGTCCATGCCCCAGCCTTATCCACTGTGAGCCAGAGTGCAAGGTACACCGGTGAAAAGTGAGCTCGTACATAAAGACCCAGTGTAAGTGGGTTGCCATGCAAACGCACTTCTTCTGTGTGATGCTTCTGTTCTTTTCAGTCGTGTGAAGCGAATGCATCCCTGTGTCGCTCCGTTGTGATTGGTTAGCATGGCTTCATATCTCTGGACCTAAGGCCACATGATCTTTGGCCAAGCCTGTGGAATCCCATCAGAGTCCCCAGGAGCCGCTCAAAAGGGCGCTCAGAGTCTGGGTTGCTAGCGCACGACTGGTCGATTTTCCCACTTAGCTTGTCATAATAAATGACATGTCACTTCCCCCACATAGCCTTCATTCATCTCTTATTCCAAGATACTGTCATTCTTTCAATATAATTATTGCCATACTTATTACGGAGAATTGGAAGCAAATCCTTTGTTCGCATTTAGACACGCCAAACTTCTGAGGACCAAAATGTTCTTTTAAAACTGCTAATCAGCAATGGACGCCTACGCAAAAAAACATTTCCATCGTTTGTACGTCGTGCATTTTAGTTGACTAACATGTTACCGCAACAAGTGATAGAACATAAGGGCAAAGACCTAGAGGTATAAATGGCATACTACTATGTGTTGATGGAAAGGGTAGCTTAAATGTCATTCATTTTCAGTGTGAGATTCAGGCTAAAAGCCTTTTGTTCCTTTCATTGTGCACACCAGTAACTGCATAGTCCAGATTGCAGATGGTATTGGAGTGACAATCCACCTGTCCTCATGGCTTCATGAAAAATCTTCAGATGTCAATCAGTAAAATCCGGAAAGTGATATTTTGGATCATTTTGCTGCCAAAAATATGTTTTGTTCTGATTGCATATAATTTCCCATGAACACACAAACCGGACCCAGATAATCTTTCAGATTTTGAAACTGCTGATGCTTCCATATGTTGCTATTCCTGGCTTTGCATCGGGTTTACTGGGATTCCTTATGAATTCCACAAATCCTTTGTTACTTACTATGAGCCCAAACCAGAGGCATCTGCAGTTTTATAACATCCGTTTGACAGCTTTCCTAAGAAAATGGCCGGAGTGTTGCCTGCCAAGCCGTGATTCCAGTGGATATCGAACATGTCTTCTGTTTGTATGGCCAAGTGAATGCCCGAGGAATCAGCGATGCCCGCTCTCGCCGTGCATGAGTGTGTGGGTGCTTCATTCTGAGGATTTAGCCATGTAGCAAAAAGCTGAGGTTTGTCATTAAGCAGCTGGTGGTGGTTCTTCTACCCTGATGTGTGGCTTGGTAGCAGATGAATCCATCTTCATTCTCAGTGCTCTGCTTAGTGAACATGCTGCTCAGACAGCATGAAGCACCAGCTCTCCATCTCCACACGTACACTCCTCTAACGAAACAGAGTAGGGTCCACTCGACCCATCCCAGAATGCATCAGCTCCCCGTATCCACACGTACACTCCTCTGACAGGATGGCGTAGGGTCTGCTCGACCCTTCCCAGCATGCATCAGCTCCCCGTATCCACACGTACACTCCTCTGACAGGATGGCGTAGGGTCTGCTCGACCCTTCCCAGAATGCATCAGCTCCCCGTATCCACACGTACACTCCTCTGACAGGATGGCGTAGGGTCTGCTCGACCCTTCCCAGCATGCATCAGCTCCCCGTATCCACACGTACACTCCTCTGACAGGATGGCGTAGGGTCTGCTCGACCCTTCCCAGAATGCATCAGCTCCCCGTATCCACACGTACGCTCCTCTGACAGGATGGCGTAGGGTCTGCTCGACCCTTCCCAGAATGCATCAGCTCCCCGTATCCACACGTACACTCCTCTGATGGGATGGCGTAGGGTCTGCTCCACCCTTCCCAGAATGCATCAGCTCCCCGTATCCACACGTACACTCCTCTGACGGGATGGCGTAGGGTCTGCTCGACCCTTCCCAGAATGCTCTCCTCACGGCCGTGCCTGTGTGCTCCTCTCTCCCGCCGCGCAGAAGCACAAAGTGGACCTGTTCTACAAGCTCCGCCACGTGATGAACGAGCTGATCGACCTGCGGCGCCAGATGCTGTCGGGTCACCTGACCCAGGACCAGGTCCGCGAGGTGAAGAGGCACGTCACCGTGCGCCTGGACTGGGGCAACGAGTGAGTTACCGCCAACCGCCCTCCCTCCCTCTCTCCCTCTCTCCCTCCCCCCAACCGCCCTCCCCTCCCGTCCGCCATGCCCCTCCCCCTCTCCCTCTCTCCCTCCCCCCAACCGCCCTCCCCTCCCGTCCGCCGTGCCCCTCCCTCCCTCTCTCCCTCCCGTCCGCCGTGCCCCTCCCTCCCCCCAACCGCCCACCCCTCCCGTCCTCCGTGCCCCTCCCTCCCTCTCTCCCTCCCCCCAACCGCCCACCCCTCCCGTCCGCCGTGCCCCTCCCTCCCTCTCTCTCTCCCTCCCCCTAACCGCCCACCCCTCCCGTCCGCCGTGCCCCTCCCTCCCTCTCTCCCTCCCTCCTTCCCTCCCTCCCACTCTGCCTCCCAAAGTTTGCTGCTATATAAAGGCTGTTCCTGAGCTCCTGGTAGCACAGTTGTTATTGTACAGTCTCTATGCTCCTGACGTCATGGCTGCTGTATTCTTAGTCAATCTGTTTGATCTCAGTTCTTTAGTCTGCTACTGAGTAGCACTTGGCTTTTTTTTAACATTGTCCACTTCAGACATAGAAACTAGAGAATGCAGCTCTTAGAATGCAGCAGAGAGAGAAGTAGAAAGCTGCATTTTCCCATATCATCTGTAACCATCTGTTAACATTTACCCCAAGTCTACTACACCGCCTCAATAACTCCAGGGTATTTTACCAGTGTCAGGAGTTAATTTCACCACTCTTTCATCTCTCATAAGCAGTGTATAAACTAATGAATTCAACAGCCTGTGACCCACTTAAGACTCAAATACAGCTTTTAAACATTAGATTCTTTCTGCTCGTGAAATAGGTTTGAAGATACTTAGCGTGAACCTTTTTCAGGAGAAATCGCTAAAAAATACAGTAGACTAGTTCAGCTTCTGAACAGCGAAAGTAATGAGTAGCCTTAAATATGTGATGTGTGTAGGATTAATTAATTAATAATCTATTCTAGGATAACGTGGTCAAAAACAAATGAAAATTAATTTTAGGATATGTACCATGAAAAGTGAGTCTTGGAATATCACCAAAAATACACAACAGGCCTTACCTCTTACTAATGAAAAGTAATGAAAAATCAACATGCTCACCTGACATCATTCAAAATGCACGTGTTTCGTTTGACTGGGCTGTATCTTTATCAGAAAGTCTCTCACATGCAATCCCAACAGCATCAAAAACACACTTAGACTATGTGTGCGTTTGTACTGCCTCAGAATGAATCCAGCAGTTTTAAAGCATAACACTGAGCATTAACAAATGCATGCTGGACAGTTTACTCTCCTAGATCACAATCAGTGAACTACCTGAAGTTTTTTTTCCGACAGGTCCGTCACAAACACAGACTTTCATTTTAGAATTTTGTTTCGTAATCACCAGCATCTTCTCTGACCATTTCTCAAGTGGCTCTTTGCAAAAGCATTTTACTCTTCGCTCACGATTCCGCGAGTGATTCATTCTCGAAAGGTCTTTTGGATCTCCTGCGTCCTGATTGGCCGCCCACACCGCGATAACGCAGGAAGTGGAATTCCTGACCCCGTTCCCACGGGCGAGTCACGTCCTGTCAGTCCCATAGCTCCGCCCCTCACGCGCAGACCGTGCTGCAGCTCGGCTGCGACGGGAAACCACGCATCTGCGTGCAGACTGGGGGCCAGGAAGCCGCCACGCGTGGACCGAGGGCCGACCAGGGGCCGATGGCGGATGGCGGTAAACGCGCCTGTTTATCGGCGAGAGTTATTGGCCTAACTCTCCGGGCCGTGGCCCTGCTTCGGGAGAATTTATGGACGCCGCGATCTCCTGCCCCGCCCTCCTGCCCTGCCCCCCCACCCCACCCTCCAGGTCAGGGACGTAATTGCTGCCCTCGCCGGACATCTGCATCTCCCACAGGGGGAGCAGGGTGGAAATTGGCCTCTCTCGTTTCGTTTCTGGACGGGTTCCCGAGAGGGGGAAGATTCCGATCTCTCCTCCCCGCCGGCTGATTAGCCCGACTGGGCCGGATTTGAGGAGTCGGGGGTGTGCTGTCCGTATCCAGGCAGCCCTCCCTCACGTCTGCATGCGGGACGCGTCCCAGCGACCCCCGCTGAGGGGACCACCTTAAACATGTGGGAGGGGGCTGATGGCCTTGCTGGTGGTGCAGTGGAGTGTGTGATGTCATCCCTGCTGTATTATTTCAAGCTGGTTATTTGTTCGTCACACGTTATAATGTGAAGCATCCCGAAGCTGTTCACTGCATCAGGAAGGAGCGCATCACTGCGTGGCGTGTGCTTCAGGAATGTGCCTACAAGGAGCTGTTCCTGTGGAAAGGTGTCAGATATTTAAACCTATGTGATACTTCCCAGCCGGATCTTCTGCTTAAGTTAGAAGTGCTCCAGATAGATTGCGATTTCCACTCAAAAAGCTGGACAGCACTGTGGGAATGAATTTGGCAAATTCAAACTCACTGTCAGATTGAAATCTGTCTGAAATTCACAATCACCATTAACACCTTCCATATGTAACACTACATATCCCATACCACCTTCTAAACGTAACACTACATATCCCATACCACCTTCTAAACACAACACTACATATTCCATACCACCTTCCATACGCAACACTACATATCCCATACCACCTTCTAAACACAACACTACATATCCCATACCACCTTTTAAATGTAACAGTACATATTCCATACCACCTTCGATACGTAACGCTACATATCCCATACCACCTTTCATATGTAACACTACATATCCCATACCACCTTCTATATGTAACACTACATATCCCACACCACCTTCCATACGTAACACTACATATCCCATACCACCTTCCATACACAACACTACATATCCCAAACCACCTTTTAAACGCAACACTACATATTCTGTAGAGTTTGGAATATGGATTGTGTGCTTCCGTGGGCAGCCAGGGGGTCAGCCAGGGGTCAGCCAGGGGGTCAGCCAGGGGTCAGCCAGGGGTCAGCCAGGGGGTCAGCCAGGGGGTCAGCCGGAGGGGTCAGCCAGGGGGTCAGCCAAGGGGTCAGCCAGGGGTCAGCCAGGGGGTCAGCCGGGCTGATGAGATTGAAGAGCTGGTGCACCAGAGCCGTCCCCTAAGGAGGCCCCCCCGGAGATGGGTTCCCAAACACAGATCTACACCTGCTGCACACTGGCGGATCCCCGTCAGCACTATTAGAGCAGAGAGTTCGCAGGTTTTTACCTGCAGGGGTGAGACCAGTCTACACATCCACTCTGACAAACAACAGGTCTGTGACCCCAGGGATCATTCTTTAAAACGGGGTGTGAAAATGAAACAGCTTTCAGGTGAAGTGCTAAAAAACGTTAACACTCTTGATGACCTGCTAATGACTCAGACGTGACCCTGAGTGTGTTTGTGTATCCACGGGTAACGCCTGTATTTGTTTTGGTTTTTCACTGTTCAGTCAGTATAAGTGCACTTTGGCAAACGCTCCCTTGACCGGACGGTGACCCCTGTGTTTCCCCTCAGGATGGTAGGTTTTTAGTTTTTTTTCTTTCTGAGGTAAACAGATGTCTGAGTAAAATTCTCAACGACAGCACCGGTGAGAGGTGTTTTAGAAAATGAAACTGTTGAAGCATCCTACCGCTAAAAAGACGCCTGTCGGCTCTGGGGCTGGTTTTGCATTTAGAAACTAAGCACAGATACTGTATAGTAACCAGACGTTCAGCTCCTGTGCTCTTTCCATCCGTTCCACTTGCGTAGTGAGGGATCTGGCTGAGACAGGGGTCTGCAGTGCTATAGTACAGAGTGTTCATGAAGAGATATCCATATTGAGTCCGGTCGTGCCTCAACACAAACAATCATACGATCTGTCAAACTGAATCATTTCAGCTTCAGTACTACAGACAGAACAGAATATTAAGAGTGCACGGTGCACTGGTTAGTCTAAAGCAACCATCAGAGGTGGAAAATCCTGGTTCAGAAAGTCCTTCCAGTTCGCACAATTCTTCAGCCAGGAGGTAGACCTAATGAAATCACCTGGCTGAGTTCATGGGTGGAAGAAACACATGGCAGGACTTTTATTTTCTGACTCCTGGACATTCTACCTATGACATTCTCCTTCTCTCTCTCTCTCTCTCATTAAATACATATTGTAGTAAATATTGCCAAATAATTATATGCTAATAAATTTTGGCTAAGAAGCCTTGTCATTTTTAATATCAGTCAGGTAAGGGAAACAGTAAAATAAGCTGGAGTAAATGGATGAAACTTCTTAATTATTATTTATGTCGCATTCGGTCCGCCAGAGAGGCAGATTGGTCTCGGCTGCACCGGTTGGTGGAGAGAGCACACGCGCCTGGGCTGCGTTAACCAATCAGCCCAGGTGCTCAGAGGTGTTTCTCTCCACAGAGTTTTTAAGTTTTGTTTGTCGGCGAACGAAAAGACAGAAAGAAACTGCCCGGCTGAAAGGTCGGCCGGCTG
>NC_049213.1:2232500-2290000 GCF_013347855.1 Anguilla anguilla
AAGGACGGGATCAAGCCTTAAATTGTTTATGGCGTAATATGACAGATGAGACCGCGCATAGCTGCGGGAACCTTTAACTGCAGACACCTGCTCCCCCGGGGACAACACTCAACAGCTGCACATTCACACAGAGTTTTCTGTCCAACTAGATCTGTGTTTGAAAAAGACCCCTGACCACCTATATCCTCTGTAGTATTTGAGTAACAGCTCTGGTCTGTAGTATTTGAGTAACAGCTCTGGTCTGTAATATTTGAGTAACAGCTCTGGTTTGTAGTATTTGAGTAACAGCTCTGGTCTGTAGTATTTGAGTAACATAGCACTGGTCTGAAATATTTGAGTAACAGCTCTGGTCTGTGGTATTTGAGTAACATAGCTCTGATCTGTAATATCTGAGTAACAGCTCTGGTCTGTAGTATATGAGTAACAGATCTGGTCTGTAATATTTGAGTAACATAGCTCTGGTCTGTAATATTTGAGTAACAGCTCTGGTCTATAATATTTAAGTAACATAGCTCTGGTCTGTAATATTTGGGTAACAGCTCTGGTCTGTAATATTTGAGTACCAGCTCTGGTCTGTAGTACTTGAGTAACATAGGTCTGGTCTGTAATATTTGAGTAACAGCTCTGGTCTGTAGTATTTGAGTAACACAGCTCTGGTCTGTAATATTTGAGTAGCATAGCTCTGGTCTGTAGTATTTGAGTAACAGCTCTGGTCTGTAATATTTGAGTAGCATATGGTAAATGGACTGCATTTATATAGCGCTTTTATCCAAAGTGCTTTACAATTGATGCCTCTCATTCGCCAGAGCAGTTAGGGGTTAGGGGTTAGGGGTTAGGTGTCTTGCTCAAGGACACTTCGACACGCCCAGGGCGGGGTTTGAACCGGCAACCCTCCGACTGCCAGACAATCGGTCTTACCTCCTGAGCTATGTCGCCCCAGCTCTGGTCTGTAGGATTTGAGTAACAGCTCTGGTCTGTGGTATTTGAGTAACATAGCTCTGGTCTGTAATATTTGAGTAACAGCTTTGGTCTGTAGTATTTGAGTAATAGCTCTGGTCTGTAATATTTGTTGAATGGTGTAGCACTGGTCTCTGCAGTAAATAAACAGCATCGTGCTGGTCTATTGTGTATTTTAATAACATTATAGTGATTTCTGTGACATTTGATTTCCACTTGCTGGTTTTACAGTATGTCAATGTCGTTGGAATAGCAGGATGGCCCATTAGAATTGCTGAGGTTTCAATTTTGATTGGCAGGGTGCTGCTGAGGTAAGTCTCAAAAGGTTTGATTGGCAGGCTGCTGGTCTCGAGCTGTTTGACCTGATCCAATGGCCAGCACACAGCAGGTGGACGCAATAAAAGGTTATGAGCGCATGTCACTTGGCTGAAACCATACAAGATATTTTAATCTCATCACGCTTGGATCTAAATGTGTTTTCTCTCTCCCCCTCTTCTTTCTCTCCCACTCTCTTTCCTCCCTCCTCCCTTCATCTCTACCCCCCCCCCCCCCCCCATCTCTCTCCCAAAGGCACCTAGGCCTGGATCTTGTCCCCAGAAAAGAGTTTGAGATGGTGGATGCAGATCAAATCAGCGTCTCTGACCTCTACAAAATGGTAGGTGACCCAGGGGTGAAAATATGGGGTCTGTACTTTATCAGGGTCTGCGCGTGCCTGCATTTGACTATTCAGTGTGTCTGTGTGTCTGTGTGTGTGTGTGTGTTCATGCGTAGGTGTGTGTGCATCTCTGTGTACATCTGTGTTTTCGTGTGTGTGCATCTGTGTCTGTGTGTATGTGTGTGCATCTCTGTTTGCGTGTGTTTTCATGTGTGTGAGCATCTGTGTGTGTGTGTGCGTGCGCGTGCGTCCACGTGTGTGTTTATTAGCGCGCGTGTGTGTGTGCGAGCGCGTCCACGTGTGCGTTCATTAGTAACACTGCTCTTATAACCCTGTGACTTTCAGCTGTACAGTTTACAGTCCGTGGCAGCGTGTGCTTACCGGTGTGTATGCGCGCGTGTATTTAGATGCAGGTGTGTCTGTTGGGCATTGGAGATCATTTTAGACACTATGAGTCACCCTGGAGGTGGCTGTGGCTGGGAGACCCATTCTTTGTGCAAAGCTCTACAATTAAGACACAGACTCCCACGCAGGTCATTGTTTGAGTGTTTTTGGTTGGCTTACGTACTACTGCATGTGTGATTGACTGGTACTACTAATGTGGCAGCCATTAATCCATTGGATTGGCTTAGAGCTGTTTAAGCAGAAAGCATTGAAATGTGGTTATATCTTACTGATTGCTTTTGAGAACGACGGTGGAGAGAGAGAGAGAGAGAGGTAGATGAAAAGGTAGGCAAAGAGAACGAGGGAACACAGAACTCAGAGTCAGGATAAAAGGAGAGAGAGAGACAGAGAGAGAGAGAGAGAGAGGCTAAAGGAAGTGCCGGAAGGAAGTCTATATATGGTCATGCTGAAATCTGGCAGCACAAACACAGGAAACAATGACCGTAACTTTAAGGATTTCTAACCATGCTCTGCTGTTGCCTAGCGACGGTGTGCGCCAGTGCTCTTGAGCTAAAAGGCTGTTTTCTCGCTGAAAAATATATCATTGGGTCTGAGATATTCCCAGGAAGGCCCTTTGTACAGCTGTAAGCAGTTTCATCAGCCGCTTCTACAGTAAAACACAGGGTGTCCCCATGGGCTCATTCTATAGGGACCTTAGGCTATTCCACGATTTCTGCTAGAAATCAGGTGTGTATGTGTGTAATATACACTACGTGGCCAAAAGTACGTGGACACCTGACATCCGACATCCCATCCTAAATTATGGGCATCAATACGGAGTTTGCCCACCCTTTGCTGCTATGTGCAGGCCAGTCAAGTTCTTCCAAACTTATTTTGCTGTGTGCCTGGGGGCATTGTCATGCTGAAACAGGAAAGCGCCTTCCCCAAACTGTTGCCACAAAGTTGGAAGCACAGAATCGTCTAGAATGTCACTGTATTAAGATTTGCCTTCACTGGAACTAAGGGGCCTTACCCAAACCATGGAAAACAGCCCCAGACCAAGGGGTGTCCCGATACTTTAGGTAATATACTGTAGTAGCTGTATTATTTTCTCCACAGAAATATTCAAGTTCAACCCTCAACCAAAAAACACAGAGAAGCCTAATTCGTCACCCAGACTTAAGTCCAATAATCAGACGTAGGGGCCTTTGCCCAAGTGCATTCTCATTGAAATGTGCATTAATGCTGAATATTTGAACCTCTCTGGCTTTTATTAATTTTGCCTGTGTCTGGAGGGGCTGGCCGTTGTCTTCCCAACACCTCTGGTCCGACCGCCATTTCCTGGCCCGGTATTGAACCTCCCAGTGGCCGGGCCTACCTGGCCTCACAGGTGTCTCTGGAATGCAGCAACGGCGATAAGGCAATAACAAAGCACGGATGAAGCGTTTGAAGTCTCACTCAGGGACTGAAGTCAAACGAGGTACCGCAGCTGCTGTAAGAAAAACAACTCAAGAATGCATAATGAGGAGAACAGGCCGTTCTGCCCGTCAATGCTCACCGTTAGCCGAGAGCACGCAGCACTGTATAAGGCCTGAGCATCGGCACTCCTGGGGTTTCTGCCTTTACCACATGACCTGGCAGACCGCTACGTGCAGTAGCAACTCTTAGCTAATTTCCACCTGTGCCCCCTTGTCCTACCTCTCACTCAACCATAACATTGCTTTGCCACATTTCCCAGCATCCTGTTGGCTTCTTAACCTGCGTAACACAGGTTGGCTTCTTAACCTGCGTAACACAGGTTGGCTTCTTAACCTGCGTAACACAGGTTGGCTTCTTAACCTGCGTAACACAGGTTGGCTTCTTAACCTGCTTAACACAGTGCCTAGATCTGACATTGTTCAACTGATTGCCAAGTCTTTTTCCAACTTGAGCAGATTCAAATTTTGTTCCTCTCATAAAATACTCCTCTATGCTCAACGTGAGGCTTTATATTTTTATTTATATCCAGAGTTGCTCGCAGAGCTAATTTCACCTCAGCTTTCTGTCAGCCGGACGCAGTTCACATTTGACTTTTGAAAGCATTTGAAATTTCGTGTGAAGCGAGCAGATGGGGAGGTACGAGCCCTCTGCTGCGATGCATTCGCGCGTTTGAGGGTCCTGATGCTGGCTGGACCTGCGTTTGCAGCTGAGCTGAAATAACAGTCTTAACGGGTAAAAAAACAGATTTAGAACGCCGGTTTGCGAAGTGCTGCCCCCCTCATTAGAGGAAAGTGGACGGTGTGAGCCTGTGCTGAATTGGGACTGACGCCATCGATTCCCAGATGCTAATTGTTATTGTGGAGACATAGCATGGCGGCTAATGCAGGGCCTGTTGGAGAGCGGTGGAGAGAAGAACAGCGAGACTGTAGCGCTGCGGCTAATGCAGGGCCTGACGGAGAGCGGTGGAGAGAAGGACAGCGAGACTGTAGCGCTGCGGCTAATGCAGGGCCTGTTGGAGAGCGGTGGAGAGAAGGACAGCGAGACTGTAGCGCTGCGGCTAATGCAGGGCCTGACGGAGAGCGGTGGAGAGAAGGACAGCGAGACTGTAGCGCTGCGGCTAATGCAGGGCCTGACGGACAGCGGTAGAGAGAAGGACAGCGAGACTGTAGCTCTGCGGCTAATGCAGGGCCTGATGGAGAGCGGTGGAGTGAAGGACAGCGAGACTGTAGCGCTGCGGCTAATGCAGGGCCTGACGGAGAGCGGTGGAGAGAAGGACAGCGAGACTGTAGCGCTGCGGCTAATGCAGGGCCTGACGGAGAGCGGTGGAGAGAAGGACAGCGAGACTGTAGCGCTGCGGCTAATGCAGGGCCTGACGGAGAGCGGTGGAGAGAAGGACAGCGAGACTGTAGCGCTGCGGCTAATGCAGGGCCTGGTGGAGAGCGGTGGAGAGAAGGACAGCGAGACTGTAGCGCTGCGGCTAATGCAGGGCCTGATGGAGAGCGGTGGAGAGAAGGACAGCGAGACTGTAGCGCTGCGGCTAATGCAGGGCCTGATGGAGAGAAGGACAGCGAGACTGTAGCGCTGCGGCTAATGCAGGGCCTGATGGAGAGCGGTGGAGAGAAGGACAGCGAGACTGTAGCATGGCGGCTAATGCAGGGCCTGACGGAGAGCGGTGGAGAGAAGGACAGCGAGACTGTAGCGCTGCGGCTAATGCAGGGCCTGATGGAGAGCGGTGGAGAGAAGGACAGCGAGACTGTAGCGCTGCGGCTAATGCAGGGCCTGACGGAGAGCGGTGGAGAGAAGGACAGCGAGACTGTAGCTCTGCGGCTAATGCAGGGCCTGACGGAGAGCGGTGGAGAGAAGGACAGCGAGACTGTAGCGCTGTGGCTAATGCAGGGCCTGATGGAGAGCGGTGGAGAGAAGGACAGCGAGACTGTAGCGCTGCGGCTAATGCAGGGCCTGACGGAGAGCGGTGGAGAGAAGGACAGCGAGACTGTAGCTCTGCGGCTAATGCAGGGCCTGACGGAGAGCGGTGGAGAGGGCGAGACCGAGCTGATCAAAGGCTCCAGCGCACGGGTCTCTGCTCTTCCATCCCCGCGGCGCATTAGCACGGGCGTCTGTGGGAGCAGCCCAAGGCATTTACTCCAGAGCCTGAAGCACAACATCCTTAATTGGTATCATCAGAAATCATTTGCCTGCAAACTAAAGCCAAAGTGTGGCTAATGCAGAGGAAGGAAGGCTATATAAAGGCATGTGTGTTTATGCGCGTGTGTGTGTGCGCATGTGCATGCGTGTGCTTGTGTGTGTGTGTGTGTGTGTGTGTGTGCATGTGCATGCGTGTGCTTGTGCTTGTGTGTGTGCATGCGTGTGTGTATGTGTGTATATGCGTGTGCGTGTGTGTGTGTGTATGTGTGTATATGCGTGTGTGTGTGCATGTGCATGTATGCGTGTTTTTGCAGGAATAACCTACATTTTCCCTCTTAAAGGTGCTCCATTTTGAGATGGGGATGTGTGTTTCAGCCTGATGCTGTACCATGTTGATAATCATTGTCTGATCACTGAATCCCTTCCCACTGCATGCTAACGTGAGGCACGAATGGTGCTATATATACACGCGTGCTTTACAGCCTTCCCACACCGCACCCCCAGCCACGAGCCCACAGGCTTTGTGCATTAGCATACAGCCTGCTCACTGGCACCAGTGTGCGAACCCGGCTCACTCATGGGTCTCAGGGTCATGACTGCACCCTGAATAACCGTCGGGATTTTTAGGTTTGCCTCCTGTAAGGGAAAAATGAGAAATTGCTCTTCACATATTTACTCGCTTTTATATAACCTTAAGAAATCATTTAAATTTATTTTCTGTCTAAGAATTATTGGGAATGCATAGCCCCTCCTGTGTGTGTATTCCTATTCCTATTTTCCCCAGAAAACTGTCTCTGTATTTCTCCATTGTTTTTAGTCACTGTGACATGATAGCCTTGAAGAAGTCAGAACGTCTAAACAAGACTGTATCTCAGAAATCCAATGTTTTTAACCAATCAGAGACGAGCTGCAAAACAGTTTGAGACAGACAGGTTTTGGGAAAATTCCAGAACCCGCCTTTCACCTACTTTTAACTGTATAAAATGAACGGCTTTTCACCTGTTCTGGGAGCTTTCATACAGACGTGTTGTGGTGCTGTGTGGATTCTCCTATTCGGCCGAATAAATATATCTGAACTGAATATTGTGTGCAAGTCTGTTGGACTCTTCTCACCGACCGGGGGAAATTAAGGTAATTTCCAACACACTCCTCTGTATTAGATCAGGTAACCGTTTTTTGAAAATGGGTAAGAATCTCTGAATCTTGAAAATGATATAAACAGATGCAGTGCTGGCCCCAGATCAATGGGGTATTTAAAATAATGAGTGGGTACTTATGGACAAACAGGCATTGATTATGCATTCTGTTACAAATTAGCATGTTGTTCATTTTCCTGAACAAAGAAAATCTTGCTGCTCAGCTGCTTGCTGCTCCCTCCCCCCCCACCCCCCCCCACCTCGTCTGCTTCACTGGACGGTCCTTTAGGCTTCAGACAGCCAGTGCAGAGACAGCGGCAGAAGAGATTTGGGTGCTGCCCAGAGGATCGTTGCTCCATCGATGAAAGCGGACGCGGATTCGCAGGGGTGTCCGGCCAGAGCAGATTTTTGGCGGGAAGAGGCGGGAGGTGTGAGGAAAATGAGATGGAGCGCCTCCCCACCGCAGCGTTCTCACGGGCCTGGTGAACGCACAGCGCATTTCAGCCCAAAAAAGCCTCGGGCAGGAACAGCATGGCAGCTTCCTTATCCCACAACACAAAAAAACCGACTTCTACTTCCACCTTTCCGCTGCTTCACCTGGTGACTGGCCCAGAAACATCCTTCAGCCTGGCTTCCTCCCACTGATAGTGTGAGAGTGAGTGCGAGAGCGAGTGAGAGATAGAGGGAGAGAAATAGAGGGAGAGAGAAATTGTGCCTATCGACAAACGTGGGCGGTTGAGGGGGAACCTATCGCGTTCTTGCAGGCGTTGCGGTGCAGCCGAAATATCACACACTCGCCTTATCAACCAAAACGCTTCTGGAATGGCGGGTGACTTCGGATGCTGTGGCCTTATTTTTCCCTCTGTATTCATGCACTGATGTGACCTTCCTCAGTGTCACTGGTACAGTGTGTTACACCAGCATGATGTGACCTTCCTCAATGTCACTGGTACAGTGTGTTACAGCAGCATGATGTGACCTTCCTCAATGTCACTGGTACAGTGTGTTACAGCAGCATGATGTGACCTTCCTCAGTGTCACTGGTACAGTGTGTTACAGCAGCATGATGTGACCTTCCTCAATGTCACTGGTACAGTGTGTTACAGCAGCATGATGTGACCTTCCTTAATGTCACTGGTACAGTGTTACATCAGCATGATGTGACCTTCCTCAGTGTCACCGGTACAGTGTGTTACAGCAGCACCAGGCACTTATCCAAGGCCTCTTCATGAGAGACAGAAAGGAGCGCAAGCTGTCGCTGTGGGAGAGACCTTGTTTGAGCTAACTTTAACACCGGATAAGGCTGTATTTAAGGAGTTTGTCGCAAAGCCCTCCAGCCTCATCCAGAACACTGCGGTAATCTTCCGACGCCCAACACCCTGAATCCCCATAATTCCTCTTTAGCTCTCTCTCTCTTTCCCTCCCTCTCCCCCTCACTTTATCGCTCCGTTCCTGGCTTCCGAAGGCCCCCTAACTGCCAGGAACACTTTGGGTGCCATCTGCTAGCGTCTGAATCTCTTCCATCTTCCTTCTCCCGTTGAGACGCGTCCAAGCCCAGGGCGCTTTCCAAAAAAAAAAATGGAGGACGAGATTTCGACTTTGTGGGAATAGTCCCCGGGCCCCGGCTGATGTCACAGACCTTTCGGGCGGGGCCGTCGACGTTCCCCTGCGCAGGCCGACCCGTTCCCCAGGCCCCACGCACCCACAGACAAGCACCCCATCCTGCCACAGACAAGCACCCCGTCCTGCCACAGAGCATCCCGGACCGGCTGGGAAGGGGGCTCGGGGGAGAGCGTTACGCCTCCTAACGATAAAGACAGAGAGCGGAAGTCATCTGTAGGGAGCTGAGCTGTGCTTGTGATGGCGTCGTGTGTAGTCGTCATGTTTTCTGTCATTTATTATTCCCTATGAAAGCAGAACCGTCAGAACATAACCTATTTATAATATGCACATGTTATTTTGTTCATGTTTTTTCTGTATCACTAATAGCCCCACCTCCCCTGCAGCATGTTCGCTGTATCAGGGCGTTTACTTATTCATAAAACCCTAGCTTTGATCCTAATTGTTTTCCCGGCTGTAACGGGCCTTGGTGTTTGACACCGTATTATGTGTGTATGTTTTGTTGAGATGACTCCATTGGATGAGCTGCTCGTTTCAGTTACTCAGCGGAGTCTTTTAAGTTCAGGAGGCTCGTTTAGCCCCACGCTGAGAAGCTTAACCCCCGCAGAGCGAGATGTCTCTCCGGCGCGACTCTGCGCAGCTGTTTCTCCCCACATCTGCATGCTCCGCCTCGCCTGACGCCTGACGTAGGAAACAGTAAGGGGTTCCAGGGGAGGGACTGCGGGTGGAGGGCTATCACTGAACACCGCCAACACCGCGCCTTAACACTGCACCTTAACATCAACACCACACCTTAACACTAACACCGCACCTTACCTACGACACCACACCTTACCACCAACACCACACCTAAACACTAACACCGCACCTTACCACCACCACACCATTAACACCACACCTTAACACTAACACCGCACCTTAACACTAACACTGCACCTTAACATCAACACCACACCTTACCACCAACACCACTCCTTAACACTAACACTGCACCTTACCACCAACACCACAACACTAACACTGCACCTTACCTGCGACACCACACCTTACCACCAACACCACACCTTAACACTAATACCGCACCTTACCACCACACCATAACACTAACACGAAGAAATCTCAGTACAGATTCCTGAAGACAAGCCTCAGGATGACCTAAATAGCTCAAATGCGGGCTACTTTTGGAGGTCTGATGCACCTTCAGGAAAGCCTGGCACCGAAGTGCAGCGAGCTCTTATCACAGGGTTTGGCCCAGCTCTGCAGTCGAGTGCAGCACTAATCCCTCCTCCTGTTTAAATCTCTCTGCGGTTAGCGAAGCCCCCGGGGCAGTTTGGGAAAGAGTCGGGGTGTTGACCGCTGGTGTCCTGGTCAGGTTCCCGTACAGCTTGGCTCTCTACAGCCCTCTCTCGTTTCCACACGTTTGTACAATGGCCTTGAGTTTGACTGCTCTCTCCGGCGCTGCCCCAGGTCACGCTTTCTGTGTTTCATTTGGACGGAACTGACAGCGAACCCGAGTACCAGCGCCGAACAGAGCCTCCAGTCACACGCTGCCCGGGTCTCTGCTGTCTGATGAGGCGCTGGCCCAGTCTAACTCCAGCCCTGTGTCTCTCTCTCCTGCGCTGGCCCAGTCTAACTCCAGCCCTGTGTCTCTCTCTCCTGCGCTGGCCCAGTCTAACTCCAGCCCTGTGTCTCTCTCTCCTGCGCTGGCCCAGTCTAACTCCAGCCTGGTGTCTCTCTTTCCTGCGCTGGCCCAGTCTAACTCCAGCCTGGTGTCTCTCCTGCGCTGGCCCAGTCTAACTCCAGCCCTGTGTCTCTCTCTCCTGCGCTGGCCCAGTCTAACTCCAGTCTCGTCTCTCTCCTGCGCTGGCCCAGTCTAACCCCAGCCCTGTGTCTCTCTCTCCTGTGCTGGCCCAGTCTGACTCCAGCCTGGTGTCTCTCTCTCCTGCGCTGGCCCAGTCTAACTCCAGCCTGGTGTCTCTCTCTCCTGCGCTGGCCCAGTCTAACTCCAGCCCTGTGTCTCTCTCTCCTGTGCTGGCCCAGTCTAACTCCAGCCTGGTGTCTCTCTCTCCTGCGCTGGCCCAGTCTAACTCCAGCCCTGTGTCTCTCTCTCCTGCGCTGGCCCAGTCTAACTCCAGCCCTGTGTCTCTCTCTCCTGCGCTGGCCCAGTCTAACTCCAGCCTGGTGTCCCTCTCTCCTGCGCTGGCCCAGTCTGACTCCAGCCCTGTGTCTCTCTCTCCTGCGCTGGCCCAGTCTAACTCCAGCCTGGTGTCTCTCCTGCGCTGGCCCAGTCTAACTCCAGCCTGGTGTCTCTCCTGCGCTGGCCCAGTCTGACTCCAGCCCTGTGTCTCTCTCTCCTGTGCTGGCCCAGTCTAACTCCAGCCTGGTGTCTCTCTCTCCTGCGCTGGCCCAGTCTAACTCCAGCCCTGTGTCTCTCTCTCCTGCGCTGGCCCAGTCTAACTCCAGCCCTGTGTCTCTCTCTCCTGCGCTGGCCCAGTCTAACTCCAGCCTGGTGTCTCTCTCTCCTGCGCTGGCCCAGTCTAACTCCAGCCTGGTGTCTCTCTCTCCTGCGCTGGCCCAGTCTAACTCCAGCCTGGTGTCTCTCTCTCCTGCGCTGGCCCAGTCTAACTCCAGCCCTGTGTCTCTCTCTCCTGCGCTGGCCCAGTCTAACTCCAGCCCTGTGTCTCTCTCTCCTGCGCTGGCCCAGTCTAACTCCAGCCCTGTGTCTCTCTCTCCTGCGCTGGCCCAGTCTAACTCCAGCCCTGTGTCTCTCTCTCCTGCGCTGGCCCAGTCTAACTCCAGCCCTGTGTCTCTCTCTCCTGCGCTGGCCCAGTCTAACTCCAGCCTGGTGTCTCTCTCTCCTGCGCTGGCCCAGTCTAACTCCAGCCCTGTGTCTCTCTCTCCTGCGCTGGCCCAGTCTAACTCCAGCCTGGTGTCTCTCTCTCCTGCGCTGGCCCAGTCTAACTCCAGCCTGGTGTCTCTCTCTCCTGCGCTAGCCCAGTCTGACTCCAGCCCTGTGTCTCTCCTGCGCTGGCCCAGTCTAACTCCAGCCCTGTGTCTCTCTCTCCTGCGCTGGCCCAGTCTGACTCCAGCCCTGTGTCTCTCCTGCGCTGGCCCAGTCTAACTCCAGCCTGGTGTCTCTCTCTCCTGCGCTGGCCCAGTCTAACTCCAGCCTGGTGTCTCTCTCTCCTGCGCTGGCCCAGTCTAACTCCAGCCCTGTGTCTCTCTCTCCTGCGCTGGCCCAGTCTAACTCCAGCCCTGTGTCTCTCTCTCCTGCGCTGGCCCAGTCTAACTCCAGCCCTGTGTCTCTCTCTCCTGTGCTGGCCCAGTCTAACTCCAGCCCTGTGTCTCTCTCTCCTGCGCTGGCCCAGTCTAACTCCAGCCTGGTGTCTCTCTTTCCTGCGCTGGCCCAGTCTAACTCCAGCCTGGTGTCTCTCCTGCGCTGGCCCAGTCTAACTCCAGCCTGGTGTCTCTCTCTCCTGCGCTAGCCCAGTCTGACTCCAGCCCTGTGTCTCTCCTGCGCTGGCCCAGTCTAACTCCAGCCCTGTGTCTCTCTCTCCTGCGCTGGCCCAGTCTGACTCCAGCCCTGTGTCTCTCCTGCGCTGGCCCAGTCTAACTCCAGCCTGGTGTCTCTCTCTCCTGCGCTGGCCCAGTCTAACTCCAGCCTGGTGTCTCTCTCTCCTGCGCTGGCCCCGTCTAACTCCACCCTCCTGTCTCTGTTCTGTTACAGCACCTCTCCAGCAGACACAGCGTCCAGCAGAGCACGGCTCAGGTATGTGTTGCCCCGCCCCCAGCCCCGCCCTCCACCCTCACCTACACGCCTCTCTGAGGTTGTCATGGCGATCTGTCTACCTTTCCATCAGTTTGTGGAGCCTGTCTGTGCACTTATCTTTCCATCTCTATCCATATTTTCATCTGTCTACCATGAAAAGTAGTCACACACATACATTAGCGAACCACATACATTAGAAGCACCAGCATTGATTGGTGGGCACTGATTGGTGGATACTTTCCGGCTATTTCCTGGCACATTCTACAGGGATCACAGAAGCATAAGCAGACAGCATTCCTAGTTCATTATTCCTGAATCTCTGGGGGCATCAGTCAGTGGGAGGGGTTTAAACAAGCCGTGAGATCACATGAAAAAGTGTAGCTACTGTATGTGTGTGATACACTTCCCATTGACAAATACGCCATTAAAATAAAACACTGTCTGTCTATCTGCATATCTACCTACCTACTTATCTATGTGTCTGTCTGTCTGTCTGAGAGAAGTTATGTAAGCAGACCTCCAAAATAAAGCTTCTTCCTGTTCATAATATGCTTAAAATATGCACATCCAAATACGCAGTAAGCTCCAGTAAGTGTTGCTACAGTATACAGTTTTTGGGACTTGTGGTGACACAGTTTCACAGTGCACTTTGTAGGACATGCTTGTTCACGGTCGCTTGTCGTCCCGTTTCCAGGGTGACAGCATGCGTCAGCGTCATGGCGATTCTTGCCGCATCCCTGTGCCGCACCACCTGTTCGTCAGCCTGAAGAGCTTCACCTACAACACCATCGGCGAGGACACCGACATCTTCTTCTCCCTCTACGACATGCGGGAGAGCAAGCAGATCAGGTGAGTGGGATTGTGGGAAATGTTTCAGCTAGCTTGGCAGAGAGGTCCTGTGGGGGAGGTCTATGCCAGTCTTTCTGGTTCATCCTACGGCATTCACATGCTCACGTAATAAAGACAGACTTGCACACACACACACACACACACATTCATGCACACACACGCACATGCCAGAACATGCTCATGCACTCACACATGCACACAGACAGACACTCACGCACACACACATACACATGCACAAACACACACATGCCAAGACACACTCATGCAAACACATGCACACAGACAGACACTCACGCACACACACATTCTAGGACATGCTCACGCAAACACACGCGCACACACACACACACACACATGCTAGGACACGCTCACGCAAACACACGCGCACACACACACACACGCGCACACACAGACACTCGCGCTCAAGGACGGATCTCTATATGCACAAACACACACCAAAGAGCTTTTATCTGGGAAGGCCTGGAAATGAAGCAGGACGTGATGTGTGAAACCACTTGGTATGGTGCTCATGAGACACTCTGTAATGCTGACAGTGTTTTTCTGCATCCCCTGAAGGTGATATGTGGTGTGTGAACAACAGTCTTTAACAATAAACAAGCAGAAAGAGTGAAATATCTCAGCAGGATTTTCTGCAAGGAAGCCGCATTATCCGCAGTCCATGGTGACGGCGAATTTAGAATCTACATACAGTGCGCTCAAAAAGGCAGACAATTTTTCACCAAAGATTTACTCATTTCATTAGTTTTCTTTTTGAGATTTACCTCATTGACGTTTCATCTTTGTTTAAAACATCAAAGATAGTTTCCCACTTTTGTCTCTCGTGATAGTTTGTCAGAGTAGTTTCTCGTAGAGCGCTGGGAGAGGATGTTTCTGCATGATTAAAGACGAGGCTGGGATGCGTGGATTCGCTCAGGCGGTCGCCGTGGTGACAGCGGAGCTGTTCCGCGGGGTTCTCCACGCCCGCGCGTCGGCGGCGTTTGGTCCCAGCTGGCGGCGGACAGCCACAGCGCCACGCCTCGCCGCCGCAGGCAGGGGGCGGGAAATGAGCCTCCGCGGGGGGCGGGGCCTCCATGGGGGGGCGGAGCCTCATTACCGAGCCTGAGCGGCAGGGAAACGGGGGAGGGGCCCCTGGAGGCTCCCCGGCCCTGGAGCCCCTCCCACAGGGCCGGAATTAACGATCTGTTTGACCTTGGGGTCCCACGGCGAGGGGGAAACGACCTTGAAACAACAAGACAGCTTTTCTGTTCCATTAAAGTTTTAGCACACCATTGCAAACCAACAGAGGCCAGACTTTTTCCAGGGTTTTCTGGGTAAATATTTAATTATTTAAGACGTATTGACCGGCGCTCTGAGGAGACGTGTTACTGGACCGGGGGCGGGGATCCCCGTGAGAGGGGGTGGGGCCAAAGCGAAAGGATCGGCGGTGCGCGATCGCCGAGTTTTGTGTTTTGAGAGAGTCAGTGGAACATCGGAGAGATCCGGGGTGACAGAAGTGGGGGGGATTGGAGGGGAGGGGGGCGATGGGGAGATTGGCAGCTGGAGCAAGACCCCCCCCCCCCCCCCCCCCATGGGACCGTTCCGTTTTTCCGTTTCTGCTGACGAGACGGAGGAAGGGAAAGAAGGGGTTTCATGGGGGGCGGGGGCGGGGGTGGGGGTTTGGGGGGGCTGAGACAGCATGTGCCGAATCCCACTGCATTTCCCCTCCACCGAAATGTGCTCCTTTACCATGTTATCTGACCCTCACAAACATCCCTGCATTTTCTCATGTATTATGAAGGTACATTGATACTGTCATTTATTCATGGTATATTTACAAATATATATTTCACAATTTGTAACATTTTCTGTACAGGTTTCTCAAGGGTTTTAGCATGTGGCACCATCAGTATTTCATTACCAGTATTTCAGCTATACATGCAGACCTATGAGAGAAATATATATACATATATATGTGTGTAAGATATCATATGTAAGATATAAACCATGCATGTATGTATTGTGCATATACAAGAATATATGGCAGGACAAGGGTGGTCATGTGTGGAGTGGCATATATTCCAGTCTCTGGCTGTCAGTCTGAGCTGTGCTGTTTGAGTGCTCACTCCCCCAGATCTGGACCTGGGCCATGTTTCAGAGCCCAAAACCCCCCCCCCCCCCCCGTCTGTGCCCGACCCACAGGACTGCACCGCCTCAAACAGGAAGACAGGATGTGTAGATTTATCCCTTCGCTGTGTCTCTGATCACCCCCCCCGCATTCGCTCACACCCGCACACACTCACACGCTTTTATACCCAACGACGATTCATCCTACTCAACACGCGGCCTCACCTCGCCCTCCTGTGGGCCGGGAGTGGATCCCTCAAATGGGATTTTTTTTCACGCCCACTTTCGCCTCGGTAGTGTAGGTTGTTATAGTAACTTGGAGCCTGTTAAAGACATAACCCAGAACAGCTAAAAATGGCTCTGTGTTGTGATTCACTTCCCCCTGACCCGCCTCTCCCACACACACACTCATGCATGCACACACACTCACACACACACATGCACTCACACTCTCTCACACACAGGTACACACGCACACACACATGCACGCACACACTTAAGCACACACACTCACTCACACACACACACTCTCTCTCTCACACACCTCTCTCTCACTCACTCACACACTCCCTCACACACACACACTCTCTCACTCACACACACTCACACGTGCACACACACACACTCTCTCTCTCACACACTCTCTCTCTCTCTCACACACACACACACACACACACACAGACAGACAGACACACACACAGAAACACAGACAGACACAGACACACACACACACACACAGAGAGCTCTGTGGCTGGGGAGCTGTTCTTCAGCACCGCGACCCTGGACCTGCATTCATAAACCCTTTCTGAGCAGGCCTACTGATCCAGGGTCAGGGTTCCCTGTCCACATCCTAACCACGTCCATTATAAACCACAGCGTGAAGCTGATCTGAGATCAGGGCCCATCCCTCAGAGGGAGTCCTGACCTCGTATCACGTTTCCCCAGTTCATACACTGACCTTATTCAGTGTGATTTAAAAGGCCATACAGATCCTAGATAAACACTCCCTGTGCTGATACTGCATGACTCGAAGCTGAGGAATCAGGCTACCTCACTACCTCTCTCTTTCTTTCTCTCTGTCTCTCTTTCAGCTGCGGCTGACAGTTCTTATTACCTCTTCTGCCTCACAGCACCAGTAATCAGCGAAATCACTGAAAATCTAAATAATTAGGATATCGCAGACGGACGGGAAAAGTAGCAGAGTTAAATCTGTCCCTGGTAGCTCCTGAGAAGTAAAGGGCGGGGCTCTGCCAGAGCTCTCAGACTGCATATGCACTTCAATCAAGCCACCGGATTAGGCCGACTCGTCTCTCTAAGGCTTCTTTGCTCACTTATAGGGCAAACGAATGTAGGCGGTTCCTGCCAATCAATGAGCTTTTTTAAGTGATTGACACTCCTAGCTATGATTCACTGATTAGAACCCTTCTTAAATTCCTGCTCTTTCATGCCGAATCTCTGTTGGGTCTCACTTTTTTCAGTCTCGCTAAGTTCAGTTCAGTAGCGCAAGAACATATCAAACTGTGGTAAAACAGACTGTTGCTGCTTCAAGATGATCCACCAGCCTGGTAATTAAAAAAAATGAAGGAGATGATTAATTGTTTTTAATTTCATGACCTAAAAAAAATCGCCAGGATGCAGCTGACTGTTTTGTTCCAAATATAGTCTAATGTTTTAATCTCCCAGGGCCTAAAGCCAAGACTTTGAATTCCATTGCTTGTGCAGTTTTATAAATGATTTCATTTACGTCCTGAAAGCTATTTTGTTAACAACCTAAATTCATGAAAGTGGGGTTGCTGATTTGGAGATGCACAAGCACAATACGTACTATACTTGAAAAGAGACCATTTGGTTGCACACGTGTTTGCTTCTGCAGTAGCTGCCCTTGTTTTATAAACTATGCTTCATGTTTATGTCGCTGAGCCTTCCGTTTCATCCCTACAGAGTTAACTTACCGGGAAAACCCGCGTCGCCAGGGTGTCCTATCATCGCCGTATTAGGCTAAACAGAAACTAACGTTGAATCATAAATCAGTACTTTAGTAATTAGTGGCCGTGGTAATAGATTTAAGGCTTTCCTTCTTCTCCTAGCCTGTAGCCTCCGGACTCTTCTGTGAGAGCTTGCTCCACAGACAGGCTTGCCGAGGATGCTGGGAAATTATCCCAAATGAGTCAGCACCGTGAGTCAGAGACAGAACGTCTCGCAAACCGCTTCTAAATTTATTCGTGTTCTTTCTTTTAATGAGGAGCAGAGACAAGCACGCTCCACTGTGAGCGAGAATCCGAGTTTAATTTGCCGTTATTTCAAGGTTGCGAGGCTGTCAAGTTTGGAAGATAGCGCATGATTTTTTTTAAAAAAAAAAGGGATTTTCCTGAAGAGCACAGTTTATTGACCCAACTATTTTTCTAAAGTACTGTAGCTCTGCCCATAACTTCTTGTGCTCCTTGCAATATCCTCTGACCGCAACACATTTACCAAGAAAGCGGCAAAGAAGCAGTGACGTTATTTTACAATTGGACCAGAATTAGATTAATATCAGGCATTCCCAGGTAGCCTATATGCTGTAATATAAAAAGACTGTGTATTGTGATTTATTCGTGGCCACTTTTTACATTCTGACATTCTCCTCAGCGCCATAATGAAATTAATGGCAGAGGACTTGCTCGCAGTTTTGAGTCATGCTTTTGACTACAAAGAACTGTCGCCCAAAATATTCCCCTTTGTTTAAGACTGTTCGCATATACCACATTTAAAGATATAAATATGAACCTTTCATGAAATGATGGTGCTTTTTGCCCCCAAAGCTGCCTGCACATACAAACCCGATCAAGGATGCAGCGTTTTTTTTTTTTTTTTTTTTTGGGGGGGGGGGGGGGGGGGGGGGGGGAGTGGGTCATTTGTCAATTTATATTGCTTGCCTTCATGTCTATTTTACTGAAATCAAAATGTGAACCTTACAGTCCCTCATTGTTAGGAGAACTGACAGTTCTGTGTGATGTTTGGCCGTACAGCTTTAACATTCTGCAAACAATAATTCTTACAAACTAGAACGGTTATGCATTTACTAAATAATAAAGCTGCAATATATTCGTATTTACCCACCCGCCGTTCGTACGGAATAAAGAACAGTTCCTTTCGGTATGTTTAGGTTTGTTACGGAATTAAAACAGCGGCTGACACGGTCGCGGTGGAGACAGGTGGAGCCCGTTTTGAGACCGGGGGGGGGGGGGGGGTGGATTTCTGCTCTGAAACTCCAGCCTCCCCGGGTGCGTGGCAGTGTGAAAATCGGAGTAGGTTTTCTTTTCCCGAGGGGCCGAGCGCTTTCCCAAAGACGTACCGCTGCAGACCCGCACACCGGGGAATACTTTCTGGGTGGAAGCGTCTCTCGTCGGCTCGGCGCTGCCGTGGTGGAGCCGCACTCGCATCCGCAAATAAGAGGACGCGAGTGCGGCTTCCAAGCGAAATAATGATCGCTTCTGAAAGATGTACAGCCATATGCACTTAAGACAGCGGTCTCTTTTTAAAAAATATTTTTTATCGCGGTCGCTGATATTGCTGTTCGTCCAGTGCAGCTGTTAAGGTTATTGACTTGCCTTGATGTTCTTGGATCTTAAATCCGGTCCTCGCCTTGCTCGTTGGTTTGCGTGGGAATAACGACCTGTGGTGTCGTTAGATTACACAGCGTCTTCTGCCCCTGTGTGAGCGCCTGTGTGCGTCCTCGTTATAGTTTCCTGAATTCAGGCTTCAGAGGTTAAATAATGGCAGACCTGTATTAAGTCAACACGTCTATTATCAGTATTTTTTTGTCTTCACAAACTGCCCTGAACTCAGAGACAAGCTGAACAAAGAAACAAGCAAGACAAAACCCGGAAACAATTATTTTTAATTGCGAGTTTAATCCAAAGAGAAATGTCAGTTGAATCCAGGGCATTGTGGGTAACTGGTAAAATAATTATCTTCCTATAAAACGGGGTTCCCAAACTCGGGGCCCCCCTGTATATGCTGGTTTTTGTTTCAAACAGCCACAATCCCAGAATTTTAACAAGCTGTTATTTTTTCTTAATGAGGTTCTTTTAACATTTAGAGGGGTTCTAAAGCCACATTATGCCCAAAATAGCCATGCATGCCGTAAATAATACAATTCTTATTGCGTTATATTGCAAATAATTACGTAATATAGGTAAATCTTCAAGTTAAAGAGTGAGGTGAATCAATAGGCTCCTAAGTGGTGAAAGTTTGGACACCTGGCTACTAAAACTAACCATCTGGAAGATAGCGAAGAATTCAAAGACAATAAGGGAAAAAATATGAAAGAAATTCAAGAACCTAATTAGGAGCCTATTGATTGATTTGTCTTTCATTTGATCAAAAACGTTACCTCTTTATGTAGTGCAATGTAACACAATCTCAATATGGGAATTTTATTCTTTGTGGAATTCAAAACTATTTCAGACATAATATGGTTTACGAGGGTAAATAATCCCTCTAATTAAGAAAAATTAGCAGCTTTGCAAAATTATGGGATTGCAATTGTGGGTGGAACGAAAACTAGTATACACAGAGGGCCCCCGAAACCAAGTTTGGGAACCATTGCTATATAAAAGAGAGAGAGGTAGCTATCACGTTACTGGAGAGCTCTATTAAGCGCAAGCTTCCACAGTTTTCAGAGCCGCTTCCCTTCGCTCGCTTGCTTGGCTTGTTTAAATGGCTGTTCCTGCTAAATTGATCTGCTCGGAGAGAAGCGGTAAATTGAAGTTATGGACAAACGCTGGTGGAGTCTGGTTACACAGTCTATCCCCGGGCCATGTGGCCGTCTGCCAGTGCATGCAGGTGTGCTGAGGGGTCTGGGGCAGTACTGGGGCGTGTCGTAGGATGGGTACTGCCTTCCATCCTGACGAGATTGAACCCACCTGCTGCTCCTCCCGTCTCCGTGGCTGCGGGGCACGGGGGGTGGGGGGGGGGGGGGGGGGGTGAGGGGGGAGTTGGAGGGTAGGGTAAACGAGGAAAATAACACACTGAGAACAATGCAAACATTCATTTGCGTGTCCGCCCTGACCCTGGCAGTGTGGGGTCCGATTGATTTCCTGAGCAATGCGGGAAATTGGCCCCTGGGTAACGGACGCCAGGAACGGTCCGGCGGGCAGCTCGCTGCTTTAAGGATGGCACTGGCATCGGGAGTCTGGATCATTTCAGCGCGGTGCTCCGTGTGCCCCGGCAGTGCACCCATAGACCCATCCCATCCCATGCAGAAGCGATCTCCGATTTAGATCCTTACAGTCATTTCCATAATGAGGATAATAACACTTCTTTTAGTTTTCTTATATTGCCAATATGGGTCCTCAGCTGTGAGTAGTAATGATGAGAGGAAATGTAATGTGTGCTTCCCCATTTTCTCTAATGGGTATTTTATGCCCCCCCCCCTCCCTCCCCCCCAGCCTAAAGTTAATGGAGTCTGTTCCTAACTGCCACGTTTTAGAGGGCTTCCCGTTGCTATGAGAGGCTGGTGCGGATCTCCGCGGGGTGTGTTCGGGGGGACACGGGAAAATCGGGGCGCACACCCTGCCTAGATCCCGCTTTGTGACCCAGCCCTGGAACAGCACCAGGGGGTAAAGAATGGAGACAAGACTGCTGTGATGTCATTATGCAGCAGGGAACTGAGAGGAGCTCCACCAATCACAATGTACGTTGGTAGCAACCAAAAAAAAAAAAACCATTGTTGATTGGCGGATACTTTTTACCTGCTTTCTGGCTAAAACTCACAGAGTGCCAGGTAGTGTAGGGAGGAGGCATCTTCCAGTCATCTGTGGTGTTGTTCCGTTGGTGTTTTCTGATGTGCTTTGTGATTGGTGGAGTTCTCCGTTTTGTAAACTGATGTCACAACTGGTTCATCTCTGTTTCAAGACTGTGCCTTGACTGGGGCGAGACAGGTGGTGCTGTCTCTATCGATCGTTTACACTGCTGCTTTCTGAAGTCTCCGCCTAGATGGGTGCACTGCTGTTCTCGGTGCAGGAAGGTCGATTTCGCCCGAGGCTGTACGCAAGCAGCCAGGGATGTCTAACATGCAACTTTAACGTGGGCTGTGGTAATGCGTCAGTTGAATTGAACGGTGTCATTTAGAATGCAGGTCCAGGATAACTTGTGAATTACAATTTTTTAATTAGGATCAGAGTTCCCTTGGTCATGGCTATGCCCCAAAACTCAACCCCCCTCGGGGAACAGTTTAAACCATTTCCCTTTTCTCTCTCATGTGTTTGTATTCTTGTCCCTTCTGAATTTCTTGACCTGTTCTCAGGAAAGATTGTATGAGATTTCTCTTTTTTTCTTTCTCTTATTGGCCTGGGGGGAAGGCTGTGGAATTAGAAGATTGCTCTGTGCATGAATTAAAGTTTAATTTCTCATTTAGCAGACATTTCTAGATTATTATTGTATTTAATCAGTTCGGAAATGTCCCTTCCTGTGTTTCAGGCCCCTGGTCTCTGGGTTAAGGGGCATAGTTTGGCTAATCGCTGCTCCGTGCCACCGCTTACAGCTCTGTCCTTCTGTCTTTCAGCGAGAAGTTCATGGTCAAGCTGAACAAGAACGGCGGACCCAAGAACCCGGAGAAAGTCGATCGTCTGTGCGCTCTCTTCACGGTAACGATGACATTGCGAGCAGGGAAACGCTGCCGTTACGATGATCGTTTCTGAACGCTGAAGTGATGAGGCTTTTTTAATCCCACAGGATTTGAGCAGTAAGGACATGAAGCGGGACCTCTACATCGTCTCCCAGGTCATAAGAACCGGTAAGCTGCTCGCCGATGTTTCCCAATCAGAGCTGAGCCGAGCGCCTCCTGTTCGGTAAATCGGGAGGAATGTTCCCTGCTGCTCCCGCCCACGCGCTTCACCCGCCAACCCGCGCGCTGCGCCATTCGCACCTCCGACGCTGTTACGCAACCCTCGCTGCGTCGCGGTCTCCGTGGCGGGGGGGTGGCGAGTGAGGACGGCGTGTCTTTTTACAGCGGCGTGCCCGTTAGCGTCCACCGTTACCGTCCACGTGCTCGTTAGCGTCGCCGTGCCCGTTAGCGTCGCCGTGCTCGTTAGCGTCGCCGTGCCCGTTAGCGTCCACGTGCCCGTTAGCGTCGCTGTGCTCGTTAGCGTCCACGTGCTCGTTAGCGTCGCCATGCTCGTTAGCGTCCACGTGCTCGTTAGCGTCCACGTGCTCGTTAGCATCCACGTACTCGTTAGCATCCACGTGCTCGTTAGCGTCGCCATGCTCGTCAGCGTCCACGTGCTCGTCAGCGTCCACGTGCTCGTTAGCGTCCACATGCTCGTTAGCGTTGCCTCAAATCTGTAATCAAGGGTAGAGGAGCACCTCACTGAGGCCTGGTGGTGGGCAGCCAGCTCTGCTCCTCACACACACACACACTCACTCACACACACACACACACTCACACACACACCCCACACTCCACACATACACACACACACACACTCACCCCACCCCCCACACACACCCCAAACCACACCACACTCACACACACACACCCCACCCCCCACACATACACACACACACACACTCACAGACACACATACACACTCACACACACACACACACATACACACACACACCCCACCCCACACCGCACACACACACACACACACACACTCACTCATCCCACCCCCCACCTCACACACACACACACGCACACACATTCATGCACACGCATACACACACACTCACGCACACATCCCAAACGACACCACACACACACACACACACCCCACCCCCCACTACACACATGCACCTACACACACATACTGACACACTGACACACGCACACACACACCCCACCCCCCGCCACACACACACACTCACACTCCACCCCGCCCCACACACACACACACCCCCACCCCCCACCACACACACGCTCACACACACATCCCACACCCCACCACACATACACACTCACACACACCCCACACCACATACACACACACACCCCACCCCCCGCCACACACACACACTCACACTCCACCCCGCCCCACACACACACACACCCCACCCCCCACCACATAAACACACACACACACTTACACACACACCCCACCACACATACACACTCACACACACCCCACACCACATACACACACACACTCACACACACACCCCCCACCACATACACACACTCACACACACACACCACACCCCCCACTATACACACACACACACACACACACCCTACCCCCCACCACACACACACACACACACACACACACCACACGCCGCACCACGCTCTCACACACACTCACACACACACACACACACACACACACACACACACACACACACTGATTCCCGTGCTGGGGTTGCTGTCGAGACGGCCTGGGCCAGAGGGGAGATGGGAGAGAGAGCTCAGTGCGTAGATCAGGAGAGCAGGCAGCCGGGTGTGTGCATCTGAGCTCAAACTCGCTATGCAAAATGGCCGCCGTGTAAATGCCACCCCGGGCCTTGCTTCTGGGCTCTTCTGAGTCCAGGGCCTCCGCATAACCTCTGGATCTGAGCACTCACTGGACCCCCAGCTGCAGAGGCACAGCCCCGATCACCGTCAGGAGGCCTGTGATGTCACCGTACACAGATAAAAAAACAGAGAACACCTCCCCCAATCGTGGAATACATCCGCCTGGAGATTGCTGGTTCCTGTTAATTCCCACAGGCATCCCAGAAGTGTCAACTGAGACTGTTTCTGTTGGTTTTTACCAAATTATCCCTTGATTGGCAGAGCTCCTGTCTCTTCTTTCTGTGAGTAAGGTTACATCATGACTGTCGTGTGCTTATTTGAATGTCCCCAAGGCACGTCGGGAAGTTGCTAACGTATTACAGAGCAGCTCACAGTGTGTCACTGCATTGTGAATGGCACAGATGCTAGATTATATTCTCCACTGCAGCATATTTGAATAGCGTTTGTCTAATCCAGAGGGTGTGCTGTCATTTTCCCCAGCTGTCTATTGTCTGTATGTAAACATACATGCATGGCAAACTGTGCTGACAGAAACAGGAAATCCTGTATTCTAGGTCTAATGAGAGATAATGGATGCGGAAGAGGATGGATGGGGAAAGAGAATAGATGGGGAAGAGGGTGGATGGGGAGGATGGCGAATGGGGAAGAGAATAGATGGGGATAGGAATGGATGAGGAAGATAATAGATGGGGAAGAGAATAGATGGGATGAGAATGGATGGTGGATGGGGATGAGGTTGATGGGGTGGATGGTGGGGAAGGTGATGGATGGAGAAGAGGAGGGATGGGGAAGGTGGTGAATGGGGAAGAGAACAGATGGGGAAGGTGGTGGATGGGGAACAGATGGGGTAGAAGACTGATGGGGAAGGTGGTGGATGGGTAAGAGGGATGGGGAAGAGAATAGATGGGGAAGAAGACTGATGGGGAAGGTGGTGGATGGGGAAGAGGGATGGGGAAGAGAATAGATGGGGAAGAAGACTGATGGGGAAGGTGGTGGATGGGGAAGAGAATAGATGGGATGAGAATGGATGGTGGATGGGGATGAGGATTGATGGGGTGGATGGTGGGGAAGGTGGTGGATGGGGAAGCGCAGGGATGGAGAAGGTGGTGGATGAGGAAGAGGACTGATGGGGAAGAGGATAGACGGGGAGCAGGGTTGAGGGTGCGGTCCTAACCCCGGTGTGGTCCTGCAGGCCGGATGCTGCTGAACGACTCTAAGAAGGGCCCGCCCCACGTGCAGTACCGCCGGCCGTACGGCTGTGCCGTGCTCGCCATGAGCGACGTGCTCCAGACCATCGCCGAGCTCAAGGAGGAGAAGGACTTCGTGCTCAAAGTCTACACGTGAGTATCTGTTCACTGCACGCGCACACACACACTCACTCTCACACACACACACACACACACACACACGTGCACACACACACTCGCACACACATACACACACACATACACGCACGCACTCACACACTCACTCACACACACACACACACACACACACAATCTCACACACACACACACGCACGCACACACTCACACACACACACTCACACTCACACGCACACACACACACTCACTCACTCACACACACACACACACACACACACATACACACACGCATGCTCACACTCACACACTCACACACACAATCTCACACACATACACACACTCACTCACACACACACACACACACACACATACACGCTCACTCACACTCACACGCTCATTCACACACACACTCACACACACACACTCACTCACACAATCTCACACACACACACGCATGCACACATGCGCACACACACACATACACACACACACACACTCACACACACATGCACACACACCCTCGCGCACACACACACATACACACACACACACGCATGCACACACATACACACACACACACACACATACACACACACACACACACACATACACACACACTCACTCACACACACACACACACTCACACACGTGCACACACACACACACACGCATACACACACACACAGTGTTTCTCCCTGCAGTTACCTGTCAGTAGGATAATGAAGGGCAGTTGTTCTCCTGACAGTATGATCTCGTGGGCGTGCTGAATCTCATGTTCTCTCAGGCAGATCCATCAGCGGTTCTGATGTGACGAGCTGTAGCGCCGCGCGCTCGTAATGTCAGCGGGCCGCACGTGTTCCGTCCATGTCATGAGAGAACAGACACGTCCCCTTCTTCTCTGAGATGAAGACATTAACTGAGCGAAATGACCCAGGCCCGAGCGCTTCCCTCTCCTCGTTTTTCCACACGCTTCTCTTTTCCCTGCCAGACCATTTTCAAAAGCACTCTATTTTCAAAAAGAGGTGTTGATGGAGATGCTAGAGTGCTTCGGTGTGGCTCCCATTAGTGGCCACGAGTATCTGCGGACTGATTAGAATAAATGCGTTTGCGTGTCGCGTTTGCCGCCGACGAAGAGCCATAGCTCTTCATCGTTGTTCTAGCTCATTTCCATAAATTCTGTTTCCTCTCCTTTCCTGGCCTTCCCTAGAGTTTTATGATTAAAGGGGTAGTTCACCCCAAAAGCCTCTCCTTTCGAACCTGTAGAGTGGTAATCTGTTGATGCGAATGGTGTAATGTAAGTCGATGATAAAAAAAAGTCTATGCAGTGGAGTTTGAAGTTAGCACGTTAGCATGTGAAAGTGCCCTACAGGATGTGACATCTCCCATGGAGAAGCAAAAAGACTGATTGGTTCCCGTAGCTCTGGATCCCAGTTTTCTTTATCTTGGCAGGGTAATCTCAGCATTTTATGTGTCACAAGGCTTCACTCTCTGACTACACAAGCAACATTGGCAACACTTGTGTAGTTATACTGGTCATGCTTGTGAAAAAGAAAATTTGAAAGATCCTGCTTTTGGGAGAACTGCCTCTTTAAGTAAAGGGATGTTTGTGTTCTTTTTTGCTTAGGCGTTAGTACAGCACATGGTGTACAGCTCAGTGTGGTCTGCGATTCAGGGCCCGAACATCTGTTAGTCCCCCCCCTCCCCCCCCTTCTTTTTTTAATGTGATCGCCATGGTTTCTCTTCCACCTCACGCCCCCCCCCCCCCCCCCCCCCCGGTACATATGCAGTGGAGCTCGGAGACATGTGACACTTTGATGTTGTCTTGGGAACCGAAGGGAGAGGGTCTACTGCGATTTGCTACGATGCAGAGGCAGTCCGGCTGTCGGGAAACCGTGGCCATTCGGGCTCTGCCTGTTCTTGCAGCAGCACGGGCGTGTCCAGGATCCATGAGCACTGCGGAGTGCAGGCGGCCATCACGGCTCTGCTGAGTGTTCCATCGATGGGCCCGTGAGCTTGGGTTACCACTGTTACACAAGCAGCTCGCTGTGAATATGCAGGTCATCTCTTCAGAGTCTTCCTTTCACTTGAGAAGCTTTCATGTTATTAAAGAGTAGTGAAGTGGCTCTACCCGGCCCAACTACCTGTAAATCCTTGCCTTTCATTCTGTAGCAGCCTAACCTTTGCTTACAGGTAGATGGGTAGGTGGACATCACCGTTTTGAAACTGATGGATGAGATCAGTGTAGTATAACAGCTAGTGGACCGGGTTTGCAGGCTCAAATCCCCGTAAGGGCTGTAGTTCGGTCTCTTGGTACTCAGCAACCAAATTACAATAAATAATGAAAAAGTATCTAGGAAACTAGCAGCCGTTAGTGCTTCACAATGGCTCCTCCACAGTCCTCTCCAACACAGCTCCACCACAGTCCTCACAAACACAGCTCCACCATAGTCCTCTCAAACGCAGCTCCACCATAGTCCTCTCAAACGCAGCTGCAGCACAGTCCTCACAACGCAGCTCCAGCACAGTCCTCACAAACGCAGCTCCAGCACAGTCTTCTCAAACGCAGCTCCAGCATAGTCCTCACAACGCAGCTCCAGCACAGTCCTCACAAACACTGCCGCCCACCTGTTTTAAGCGAGGCAAGGTCATGCGCAGCTGTCCCTCTACTGTGGTACTGTGGATCTTTTCTTTTTTTTTTGATCAAGTGCTTCAATACACCATTTAATTCCAAGGTACTTGCAAGAAGCAGCTGCTAGCAGGTTATCCTCAATTTCAGCACCAACCAGAATCTGACCATGCAATTTATTCCAAGATTGTGCTCAGTCCGTCAGAGCATTAATCCCACTTGAAGCTCTCTCTCATTGGATGTCCTTCTCAGAGTGAGGCATTTTAAAACTTCCACATAGTGCTGGGAGAGGAGCCTTTCTGAGCTCAGTTACACAGATACAGAAACACTGTCCACTCAACATTATGGATTCAGCATCATCCCCTCAACACTGTCCACTCAACATTATCCATTCAGCACTGTCCACTCAACATTGTGCACTCAACACTGTCCACTCAACATTATCCACTCAACATTATCCACTCAGCACTGTCCACTCAACGTTGTGCACTCAACACTGTCCACTCAACATTGTTCACTCAACATCGTCCTCTCAACACTGTCCACTCAACTTTATGCACTCAACATCGTCCCCTCAACACTGTCCACTCCACACTGTCCACTCAACATTATCCACTCAACACTGTTCACTCAACATTATCCACTCAACACTGTTCACTCAACATTATCCATTCATCACCGTCCACTCAACATTGTCCACTCATTGTCAACTTTTTTCCTATAAGAGAACATTTGGCTTAGAACATTGGTTCTAAGACCTAATCATTTAAAGCTCAAACTGAAATCCTGAGGGCTGCAGTGTATGCTGGTGATCAGTGTGTTTCAGCACACGAGTGCTGTGTTTTAGTTGTTGATTGGCTGAAGAGTGCGGTCACCTTATTTCCTAGGCCTAAGCCTGGCTGCTGTCTGACAGGAACCAGAAGAACCTGCATACTTGGGACCTCTAGGGCTGGATGTTGAGATGGCAAATTTAAGGGAATGTCAGTTGGAGATTGTAAACCGCAGTGAGAGAGTGTGAAGTTGTTATTTTTTGGGCGGTTCGTTACACCATAAGCAGAAAGGGAAGAGAGTGACTGAAATCAAAAAACGAGAGACCAGAAAGGTGGGCGAGGTGTCTGTGTCAGGAGCTGAGGGGACGATGGAGAACAGGCGCGGGTGGCAGAGCAGTACTGGACCAGGAGGAGCATTAAGGCATCAAGGCATTAACCAACTGCTGGTTCCTGACAATAATTTGAAACAACATTTCCTGTCAAAAAATATATATATTAGAGGATTTCTGTATCGTTGTTATAGCAGGTAAAGCAAAAACAGGTATTTCAGTGTTTACGTGATTTTGTCTATGAACCGAATAGAACAGAACAAAGGTTTGGTTCGTTGCAGCTTTCCTAAACATTTCCACAAGCAGCCATTTCGTTTTAGTGGCCAGATGTTCTCACATTGGACGATGACGACTCATTCTCTGTGTCAATCAATTTACGAGAACTGTTTTTTAACAAATTGCGGCTGAGAAAATCACGTCCGTTTATCCATGAACTGATCTGACCACTTAGCAAAGCCTTGATAAAACACTCTGTGAGCTGCCTTTCATGGCAGATCGTTATAAATGGATCTGTCTTAATGGAGTTCGATTAAAGGCCAATTTCACTGGGGGAATTTGCACTGGCTGGCATTGAAAACGGCACATACCAGAATCCCCAGGACCCGGTTTGGGCATTGAACACTCCCTAGGACCCGGTGTGGGCATTGGACACTCCCCAGGACCCGGTTTGGGCATTGAACACTCCCCAGGACCTGGTGTGGGCATCCTCGGTCCAATGTGAAAATGCACATTTCCTTTAAAAGGCACTGGTTCCTAAACATGTCTGCAATGGGAGTGGTTGCAAATTTGCACCCAAGGGTGCAAATTTCACAAACACCCTCTTACATCTGAATCTGGCATGACTGGACTCTCACACACACACTGAGGGTCTGAATCTGGCATGACTGGACACTCACACACACACTGAGGGTCTGAATCTGGCATGACTGGACTCTCACACACACACTGAGGGTCTGAATCTGGCATGACTGGACACTCACACACACACTGAGGGTCTGAATCTGGCATGACTGGACACTCACACACACACTGAGGGTCTGAATCTGGCATGACTGGACTCTCACACACACACTGAGGGTCTGAATCTGGCATGACTGGACTCTCACACACACACTGAGGGTCTGAATCTGGCATGACTGGACTCTTACACACACACTGAGGGTCTGAATCTGGCATGACTGGACTCTCACACACACACTGAGGGTCTGAATCTGGCATGACTGGACTCTCACACACACTGAGGGTCTGAATCTGGCATGACTGGACTCTCACACACACACTGTGGAGAGAGACTTCCTGGCTCTATGCCAATAGAACCAACTGAGAGTAGAGAAAGAGGGATGGATGGGAGGAGGTGGAAAGAGCAGAGGGAAAGATGAGTGGAAGAGGGGTTTTCTCAGCCGGGGGCTGCAGTGTGTTGATGTGTGTGATAAAGGCTTGTATGAATGCAGCCTATTCCTGGCAGTATCGACGCGTGTCGGATGCCACTGGGGTGCCTTTTTACCTTTTGTGAAGGACAGGCTCCATAGTCAACGTCAGGAGACAGCAAAACCTTCTCAAACATTCGGCCATGCCAGTCGGGAGGTGGCGGCCCTGACTGAGTGTAAACTAATATTTAGCGATGATCGGCAGCTAGGACTCTGGAGTTTGATCTTCTTGATTTTGTGGCAGTCACATTCCTCTGCCTTGGGACAGGCGATGTGAGTTTTAACTCTGATCAGCTGATTTATTCGAACACTTAAGTGCTGAGTAACAAGGAAACGCAGCAGGCCCAGTGGCCACAAGCCAAATGGGGAATCCCTAAAGACGGGTAGCAGTGCCATTAAACGATTAAAGACATCCCTGGGCCCAGCGTATGATGGGCCTTTCCCTAGCAGCCCTGTGTGGGGCTCAGTATTAAAACTTGGCCCTGTGCCACCCCCCCCCCCCCCCCCCCGAAGGCCTGCCTCTTTTGCCTGGGGGCTCACTGTGACTGGGTTGGTTGTGTCAGTAGAGAGCTAAGACCACATTCATCCACTTGGCCTTAGCGCTAGCTCCCTTCTCCACCTGTTACATTCCATTACAGAGCCTTTCAATCATGCTTGTATCCAGAGCGATGTACACAAGTGAACACCAGTGTTAGTCACAGGAATACAAAGATGCACAATCACTAAGAAGGCACTGGAGACCCATTTATAATCAATAAGCATAAATATGAACACAGCAAAGGACCTATCGACCTAACCTGTCTAGCCACAGGAAATGCAGTCAAGTAATCCGCCATTTCTGAAAGAAAGCTCCTCTGTTGCCGATGGTGACGGGGGAGGACGGGGTGGAGCGTGGAATCCGAAACCCCTCATCGCCATGGCGATTGAGTGGGCGAGGGGACAGTGAAGAGATGCTCCAGAGGGTGCTGTTGGCCTCCCACTCAGGACACTTACCCACTCCATGCATGTAATCATCCAGCGCTCACCGCGGGACATGGACAAGAGCGCAGCTCGGGGAAAAGCCACTCGAGCGTTAGCAGTCACACTTTAAAAACGAGGACAGCGCGTGTTTGTGCACCCGTGCATATCTGTAGACCTGAGAGAGCACAGTGGAGCTCAGACCTGAGAGAGCACAGTGGAGCTCAGACCTGAGAGAGCACAGTGGAGCGCAGACCTGAGAGAGCACAGTGAGAGAGCACAGTGGAGCTCAGACCTGAGAGAGCACAGTGAGAGAGCACAGTGAGGCTCAGACCTGAGAGAGCACAGTGGAGCTCAGACCTGAGAGAGCACAGTGAGAGAGCACAGTGAAGCTCAGACCTGAGAGAGCACAGTGAGAGAGCACAGTGGAGCTCAGACCTGAGAGAGCACAGTGAGGCTCAGACCTGAGAGAGAACAGTGAGAGAGCACAGTGGAGCTCAGACCTGAGAGAGCACAGTGAGAGAGCACAGTGGAGCTCAGACCTGAGAGAGCACAGTGAGAGAGCACAGTGAGGCTCAGACCTGAGAGAGCACAGTGGAGCGCAGACCTGAGAGAGCACAGTGAGAGAGCACAGTGAGGCTCAGACCTGAGAGAGCACAGTGAGAGAGCACAGTGAGGCTCAGACCTGAGAGAGCACAGTGAGAGAGCACAGTGGAGCGCAGACCTGAGAGAGCACAGTGAGAGAGCACAGTGGAGCTCAGACCTGAGAGAGCACAGTGAGAGAGCACAGTGGAGCTCAGACCTGAGAGAGCACAGTGAGAGAGCACAGTGAGGCTCAGACCTGAGAGAGCACAGTGGAGCGCAGACCTGAGAGAGCACAGTGAGAGAGCACAGTGAGGCTCAGACCTGAGAGAGCACAGTGAGAGAGCACAGTGAGGCTCAGACCTGAGAGAGCACAGTGAGAGAGCACAGTGGAGCGCAGACCTGAGAGAGCACAGTGAGAGAGCACAGTGGAGCTCAGACCTGAGAGAGCACAGTGAGAGAGCACAGTGGAGCTCAGACCTGAGAGAGCACAGTGGAGCTCAGACCTGAGAGAGCACAGTGGAGCTCAGACCTGAGAGAGCACAGTGGAGCTCACCAGCCGATGTGTGCTCCCCAGCATGTAATGTGCCCCAAACCTTAACCTGACGTTGATGCACGCGACTTGACACGCAGGGTACCAGGGGGTCTGGCTCATTTATTACCGGGCTGTCTTAAAGCTGACCGTGGACTTATTAAAGTGACCTTATGCTGTTGAAAGCAAGGCTGAGCACCCTGCTATTATCCGCCGCATGCTATGGTTTTGGCCTCTTTCTAATGAGGCCAGACTTGCATATGTTCGAAGGTAATTCAGCTCAGCTGTTGAATACCTGTACATGATGGAAATTTACTGCTTTTAACAATAGATGTGATGGTTGTAAATTCCACCGGCAGGCCTCAACAACCAGTTCCACACAGACATTTGGACTTTCAGTTGATGATTTCAAATGAATGGTGTAAATTGGTACCCAAACAGAAAATGGGAAAAGGGAAATCTTGACCCTCATGTCGGTGGCCACACTGAGCCCTGACACTCCTTAAACAACTTCATGTCCTGACTCTGCTGGAGGTGGGGCTCGTAGATCGTGTGCCTAGATTAGGGTATCAGCATGACTTTCAATTGCCCCAAGGAGGTGCCCTTTGATGTTTGTGGAGGGGAGAAGAGGCAGCATTCTTTGAAACAATATAATACTGTATCTAATTACACTGGTTATCTAATGCTATAATCTAAACAGTATATATATGGCAGGTGTACATGTCTTAAGTGTTATTCCTGGAGCATAACTGCATTTATTTTGATTTTTAAATTGCATTACATCAGGCGAGGGGTTCCCAGGTCTGGAACTGGTGGGTTGTGGAATAGGGTCTGATGGTTTTTGTTTGGAATGAATTTGGACTCAAGAAACCAGTTGCTCCTCATGGGTATATGTTGACTCTGGTTGTCTGTAAGCATGGATTTATGTGGAATAAAATAAGAAAACATCTGGGCATTAGGGCCATTGCTCAACTGGGGCCTGGGCAGCTTCATATTCACTTTAGAGAAATGAGATTAATCGTTTAACAGATACCCTGCTTGCCATGTTTGTTCATTGTTTTTTAGAGGAAATATGCCAAGATTTGCTCATGTTAATGCTCTGCTCACTCTCCCTTCTTGAGTGGACGTACCAGGCCAATCTGGTCCTTGTCCATCTATTATTGGTCCTCTATTAAAACTCGGTTTAAGGACATACTCAGTATGGTAATGCATATTCATATTGTCACAACTTTGTTTATTAGATGCCAATATGACTGCATGTGTGCGGTCAAAATGACAAAAAACAATTGCTTTTTTGTTCGCCGATGTTGCTTTTTCCTTTTTTTCAGGTGTAACAATGAGAATGAGTGGTACCAGATCCACGAAAATATCATCCGCAAGTCCAGCACCAAGTACACCGCCCCCAGCACCAATTACGGTAAAATATCATCCGCAAGTCCAGCACCAAGTACACAGCCCCCAGCACCAATTACAGTAACCCCTCATGCCCGGGCTCTACGCTCATGTGCTCTTTGGGTGAAAACTTTAGGAGCTCATTAACGTGCTCCAAGATTATTCCTCCAGTCAGCACACAACAGTTTTCAGGAGCACATGCTCTTAAAATGGGAGCACTGTAGAGTCCTGCTATCCCCGATCTTCCACAGCTAGCTTAGCTTCACTTACAGGTTGAGGTACCATTTCAGCATGCTAAAATAGACACGGTATGAGCTGTAGTGCACAATGACAGTTAAGGAGTTTGTATATGTTGCCAGTTCAAATCCCAGACTGGACACAGCCATTGCTCCATTGGACAATGGTTATTCACCAGGTCTATAAATGGAACAGCATGTCAGAAGGTAAAGTGGTGTAAATCACTCTGGATATGGCTGGCTGGTTAGCAGATCAAAACTGCCTGTTGCTCACTACGTCTTGACCGGGGTTGGGGTCGGTTTGGTCAGTTGAGGGGATGAACTGACATTTAATCTATAAACTGAAAAACGGGCCTTGATGATCTATGATGATTTTTTCCGAGTGAAAAGACTGAATTTCACTTTCCTCCCTCAATGGACTGAACTGAAGTGGAATTGACCCCTGAACTCTGGCTTTGACTCATTGCGATAGCCTTGCCCCCTGTGAATGAAACCATATGTGATGTGCTATGGTTGGTTTGATTTGCCAGGGCAGGGCAGGGTGGGGCAGGGTGGGGTGGGGTGGGGCAGGGTGGGGCAGGGTGGGGTGGGGTGGGGCAGTGCGCTCCACCGCAAACCCTGAGAGAATGAGCAGAGCATTGATGGAGTCTCTTTACTCCTAGAAGTGAAAGCACTGCCATCTCTCATGGCTCGGAGGCCTTTCTGGGCAGGTGGGGTAGGTGTGCAGGTGGGGTAGATGTGCAGGTGGGTTAGGTGCGCAGGTGGGTTAGGTGCGCAGGTGGGGTAGATGTGCAGGTGGGGTAGATGTGCCAGACGTTCTGACCTCATACTGTTCAGCTGAGCTGGGGCCCACTACTGGCACCTGAGGCCATCTGTGCATCCCTGTGACACTGACCTACTGTTCTGAGTACGTCCACTCATGCACTCACACACACACACACACAAGCGCACAAACTCTCATTCACAAATATGCACACACACGCGCGCACACACATACTCACAGGCACACACATGCACACGCACATGCACACACACGCACACACACACACATACACACACGCACGCACACACACTCACAGGCACACACACTCACGCGCACACACACACGCGCATGCACTCTCTGTCACGCACACACACACACACTCACGCACATGCACACACACACACTTACAAACACACGCCCACGCACACGCACGCACGCACACACACACAAACACACGCACACGCACACGCACACGCACACGCACACACACACACACACATTACTCTAAATGGCTCTTAAATATGCATGCTGTCCCCCCCCGTGGGGGGTGCAGTACCCAGAGGGCTGTGCAGTGTAATGGCATAATGGTTTGAAGTGAAGGCTCTACGTGGGTGGGATAATTAAGCTGTGTGGCTTGTGAAATCACCAGCAGTGTGTGGATCCCCGGCAGTTAATCACATACTGCAGCGCACTCTTCTAAAGGCACAATTTTATTTATCAGAACAGGACATCCAGAACTTTCTGGAATCCTGCAAACCACTAAAGGAGCAAAGGCCTTTTTTTTGAACAAGCCATGTTCCAGTATAGCCAAAAATATCAAATTATCATTCAAATATTTTTTTTTCATTTTCAGTGAAGCAAAACTGCATTTACACTGTAAGTAGTAGAATAGTGAACTGTGTTTGTTGTGTGTCTTGCAGCCTCCCTCATCCTCACTACAGTTCCATTTAATTTACATTTTGACAGTCAGCAACTGCTCTTCTCCTGAGCGACTCTTTATTCATGCAGTCTCTTCATACCGCTGGACATAACCTCAAAAGGACATCTTTGTCATCAGAACTTTATTTTATTTTATTTTTTTTCTGTTGAAAGAGCGCTCAGAGACGTGCCTCAGGTGTCCCTCGTTGCGTCTGCCGTCACGGCGACGCAGGACCCGCGCTGTCGATGCCTTCGCTTCTCGCGGTCGAGCGTGCTCCGCCCCTTCTCCCCTGGCGTCGGAGCGATTCCAGCGCTCTGTGGGCCCTGCTGCTCAAATTACGAGTGGGAGGTGTGACTTAAAATGATTTTTTTTTGTCTAAATGCCGTCCTTTCTTTATTTGTATTTTTTTTTTTTTTTTACCGCGTCCTCCTTCGTTCCAGAAGGAGTCCTGTCCCTTTCGACCAATAAGAGCGGCCCTTTCGAGGGGAAAAGTCCACGGCGTGTGGGAGTTACTGCACAGGATTCTGGGAGGAGCCTGCTTATGAGACCATGAAAAATTTATGGAACTTCAAAACTGCTGCATATAAAAACACCTGGAGGTTTTTCTCAGTTGAAATGACTGTTAAACAAGCCAGAGATTTCCCCTGCAACAGAAACAAATCCCTTTCATCGTTAAAAGCACACATCTGTGGCGCGGAGATAGCTGCCACTCTGTGAGACTGTTTTCCTTTTGTCCCTGTGACTCCCGGGTGTTTTAATTATAGCCCAATGCCTGTTCTCACTACAGACCGGAAGGCTTTTTTCAGTTATTTTGTTCTGAAAGCTTCGCCGCAGCCCGGGCATGTAGAAATAGAAGCAGAGAGGCACCCAGGGCCCTGCTGAAGCAAGTGCTGGGTGCACAGCAGGAGACTAGAGCTCAGCAGCTCTAATATTAACCGTCACTCTTGTTATTCAGGAACGTGGTTTTTATCCGGAGTTTACCACATTTTTTTGCAGGAAATACTGATTTTAATCCATAGATGAATTTATGGGGCAGATAACAGTTGGCAAACCAACACTAAGGCTGCAGCATAATGGCTGGAAAACCCGAACCGATCGTCAGTCAGGACATTACCAAGCATCTAGAAAGTAATGTTTGGGTCTCAGGATCCCATGTGGCTCATGATAAGATGAGCAGAACCCGGGAGGGGGGTGGGGGGGGGGGGGTTATGCTATGCTATATACTGCATGTAAATATAATATACAGTGTTTTCAAATACTTTTGAGTGGTTTATTTCTCAAGGAGATAGTAGGGATTCAAAGGGCATCTCTGGGGGAGGACTGACAGCCCTGCTGAAGCTCAGATTCCGCTGTCATTAGTATCTGAGCGTGACCAAAGCCTGATAATCGGCCCAGGTGACCACGGTCTGAACATGGTCTGCTTAATGGTTTCAGCAATTCAGCTGAAGATTTTATTCCTTTTATTACTGCACACATTAGTAATGTTTTTAATGTTTGTGATGCGTCCGAGTGGTTGATTATTGGATTATAACTTTTTTATTAAACCACATTCAAGACTAAACGCTAATGCTGACGTGGTCAGCGTAGTCTACCGATTTCCTTGCTTCAGATAAGCATGACAAGCAGGAATTTATTTTCATCGCCAACGCTCACCTTTAAGATACATTTGCGAGCTTTCTAGTCAGGATAATACTGTTGAATTCCGTCGTCGGGTTAGTTATACCTGCAACCCTGCAGCGCATTTCTCAGGTTTTTCTACATCTACCTTGTTATTATCACAGGTGAGGCTTCCTCTGTGGTGCCGGGCTACAGGTGAGATTTCCTGAGAGGAAATTATACCAGCCGAAAGGATTACACTCTGAAATGCGAAAGGAGTAGACAGAGTTTATATCATAGAATATCATGTAATTTAAAATTCAAATGAATCAAGACACATTTGTGTTGTTGGGAAACAAAGATTTAAGAGTAGTTAAGCACTGCACCGCTGAACTAGTGGGTGGAATAAAATGATTTTTTTTTAAATCTAGAGACGTGCTGATGAGGGAATATCACATGTTCAAGCGTACACGTAAAATCTTGGTAAGTGTGAAAGCAATCTACGAAAATGACGAAAAACACATTGCATTTTCCCTTTAGGCTCCACAGTGTTAACAGCTTATAGGTTATGGTCCCCTGCTGGATTTTTGCGTTATTAGTAGAATATGTACAACGCACGCAAAGTCTCATGTATGAGAATGCAGTGTAACGCAATAGGTAGGGGTCTACAACTCAGAGGTTGCAGGTTCGATTACCAGGTGGGGCAGTGCCATTGCGCTGGCGAACATGTTACTGAATTGAATTCCATCATAAAAAGTACTCAGCTGCGTAAATACATTTTATGTAGCATACTTTTGCTCTGTGTCAGTCACCCTTGATAAGGAGTGTTAAAAAGAAGGCGTACATGTGTGGGAAAAAATCTGAAAACCATTCAGGTTCAGCATGTGAGAAAAAATAAGAATCGTGATTAACATCAGAGTCGTTTACGTGATCACCACGGCAATCATGCAGAATATGTAATGTGTTGAGCAGAGAAAAGTGTCTCTGTTGAGTAACCAGGCATGACAAGGTGTATCATATAAGAAATAGGATTTATTTCTGCAGAAAGAATCCGGGACCTACTCACAACAAGGTGGATAAGGCCGAACCGAAGAAAGCAGGGGCAGTCCCTGCTTTTATTAGCAAAAAGTGTCTGAACAGTAAAGCATAAAGTAAAATTCAACCAAGAAAACGATTGGCTGTGTCCATTCAAATAACAAGGTACACGATTGGCTATGTCTTGTCTAACATGAGGTACTACATAGGCACCTGGTGACTTAGTCAAAACAGTTATTAATCAGAAATAATTGTTTAGTCTTTGATCTATCAGTTGCTTTCAGAGTTCTGGGCAGACATTTATTCTGACCCATCACACTGAAAATACAGAAGCAGCACAGAATGCATCTTTGCATGTATCTAAGAAACACAGAATCGATTGTAACCTCAAACAACTACGTGTTTGTGACTTTCTCTTTGATGTCTTCTGTGCATTTTTTTGCTTCTGCTGTTCAGCCTTAACTCTGCTGTCTTCAATTCCAGCCACAGATTCGTTACACTCACCAGATACTCAACTCCCTCCTCTCTGCTCCTGATACACGTAGCGAGTCTTCCGGTACACTATTACAGTACAGAACATCAGTCTCCATAGTATTGTACTTGGCCACACCCCCTTAATGAGTTTTCCCAAGATGCATCTGGTTAGAGTGCTTTGGTTTCAGCTGCAGGGAGGCAGAACTGTCAATGTTAAGAATATGGAGTTGAGTATCTGGTGATTCTACAAGATCTGTGCCTTGTGCTTCACCCCGTCTCTTCCCTTTTCCTCCTCCCCCCTTTCTGGTTCTCCCTCTGATCTTCCCTCTGTTGTCTCCCTCTCTCTCTTACTTCCTCTCTCTCTCTCTGCCGCTCTCTCTTTCTCTCCCCCCCTCTCTCTCTTACTTCTCCCCTCCCCCCCCTCCCTCTCTCTCTCTCTCTCCCCCCCTCCCCCCCCCCTCCCTCTCAGGTCTGATCATCTCCCTGCAGTTGCTGAGGGGGGAGATGGAGCTGATCCGCAGGGAGAACCCCATGATCTTCAACCGGGGCGTGGCCATCACACGCAAGCTGGGCTTCCCTGACGTCATCATGCCAGGTGAGGGCCGCTGGGCATGCTGGGAAAGAGCTGCGGGTGTTCAGCGGTCAGGTGAACGGTCTGTCCTTAGGGTCTCTTATAAAAACGTGAGTGGGAATCCAGAGACCTGTGATATGTAAGGGGAGACATCACTTAAGCACTAAGGTTGGCTAAATGGTGCCCGCGCAGAATTATGAGACAATCGCAATGCGTACAGTAGGCTAAGGGATTTCCGTGAGCAGCTAATCTAGGCCTTGGAAACCAAGTGTGTGGATTCAGTGACTTGGATTCACCCAGGCGCTGAAACACTCTGAACAGACTGGAGTCTGACAGACCTGCGTATGGGGCAGTTAGGGAGCGTAGGAACATCAGGCTTGTGTGTGCGCGCCCCTCTCTCGCCCATCTCTCGCCCCTCTCTCTCCCCTCTCTCTCCCCTCTCTCTCTCTCTCTCTCACCCCTCTCTCTCCCGTCTCTCTCCCCTCTCTCACCCCCCTCTCGCCCCTCTCTCGCCCCTCTCTCACCCCTCTCTCTCTCCCCTCTCTCTCCCCTCTCTCGCCCCTCTCTCTCTCCCCTCTCTCGCCCCTCTCTCTCACCCCTCTCTCACCCCTCTCTCTCCCCTCTCTCGCCCCTCTCTCTCTCCCCTCTCTCACCCCTCTCTCTGTCCCCTCTCTCGCCCCTCTCTCTCTCCCCTCTCTCTCCCCTTTCTCGCCCCTCTCTCGGTCCCTGTTGTAGCTCAGTTCTTGTGGTTATCAGACTTCATCCCCCCCCCCCCTCGTAGCACCCCCACCTCCCCATGACTCATTGGTCCCCTGGGAAATAAGTCAGTGCTATTGCTGTTATGTTATTAAAACAGTATATCTGTTTTAGGGCTCTCAGGTACCTTTAGAAAAGAGCTCCTTCTCCATTTTGTTCTAATTTGAAGCTTTTTGGTGATAATGTGTGTGTGTGTGTGTGTGAGAGAGAAACAGAGAGACATAGAGAGAGAGAGAGAGCGAGCGTGTGCATGGTTTCGGCTTGTTCCGGACTGAAGTGAATTTCCCGCCTGCCACCTGTCCCGCACTTATTGATTTAGAGCTTTCCCTTTCCAACATTGTTGGGATTCTTGTCAAGCTCCCATTATTTCTTTCCTTTTTTCTTTTTGGCCCTGGTTCCCGGTAAAACATCTGCTTCTCCTCTCTGATAGAAAATCACTTGTTTTTGTTGTACATGTTCACGTATAAGCTGAGGCATATTGGAAGCGAATAAATTTTAACTTACACATTCATTTTAATTTACCAATAAGAGGTTTACATAAACTGTACGTGTTTGAGGTAAATTGAGCCTGTGTCTCGATATGCTCCATATACGCTATTGTGAAGTACTGACATGGAGAAAAACCTCTAACCTCTAAAAAAGAAAAGAAATAAAAACTTGACAATGACGCAGTTGCATAAAATGATATCAGAACCGATAGGAATGATGGAAAATACATTTTTCTATTTTTCTGAAAGGAATTATCCTTTAATAAAATGTATGTCTTCATTGATCGAAAAATAATTGGCTTCACCATTTACTGTGGATGGAAAATTACAACAGGAGGTATGTCTGACTGACTGGGAAAGACAAAGAGTTTCTTTTTCTCTATATGAGAATACAGGATTAGCGCCATAGCATAGTGTGTTATCTATATGAGTTTAGTGCCATAGCGTAGTGTGTTATCTATATGAGATTAGCACCATAGCGTGACGTGTTATCTATATGAGATTAGTGCCTTAGCGTAGTGTGTTGTCTATATGAGATTAGTGTTATAGCGTAGTGTGTTATCTATACGAGATTAGTGTTATAGCGTAGTGTGTTATCTATATGAGATTAGCACCATAGCGTAGTGTGTTATCTATGAGTTTAGCGCCATAGCATAGTGTGTTATCTATATGAGATTAGCACCATAGCGTAGTGTGTTATCTATATGAGATTAGCACCATAGCGTAGTGTGTTATCTATATGAGATTAGTGTTATAGCATAGTGTGTTATCTATATGAGATTAGCACCATAGCGTAGTGTGTTATCTATATGAGATTAGCACCATAGCGTAGTGTGTTATCTATATGAGATTAGCACCATAGCGTAGTGTGTTATCTATATGAGATTAGCACCATAGCGTAGTGTGTTATCTATATGAGATTAGCGCCATAGTGTAGTGTGTTATCTATATGAGTTTAACGCCATAGTGTAGTGTGGTTGGCAGATGCTGCTGGCCTTGACAGATCATTGTAGTCAATACACTTCATCCCCTCCCTGTCCCTCCCCCTCTTCCTTCACTCACCTGCACTGTGCAATTTAAATATTTTAAACATTAATAATTCAGATGTGTACTTCTAAAGAAGATGGAATAGAATGGCTAGGAATTATAGGAACTTTTGTTGTGAATTTTAAAATATTTATATATTAATGGTAAATGACACATTCCAGATAATTGGAATGTCTTTAGTCTTTACTCTGAGAAATAGAATCTTGCATTAATGTGGCCTATTAGTTATACCCTCATTGTGTATTCAGAGTTCATTGAAAATTTGAGCCGACTTGCTGTGCTCACCTGTGTAATTATATGTTTTAAATATTAATGATTAATACGTATGAGGAACGTGTATGTATAAATCATAGTGCTAATTACAGGGAGGGGTTTTGGGGTGGTCTGATCCCCTAATTGAGGCTTGATCCCCTTGAACAGAGTAAAAACAAAAGGTGAAAGGAGGTCTCTAAAGTCTTTAAATAAATTGAGAGATTCTAATAGCCTTGTAAATATTCGGATGTGTTTCCCCAGCCCTGTCCAAAGTCAAATTGTACTACAATTTCGGACACCCCGGTGGTTCATACCATTTCTAAACCCTTGAGATTGGCTGAGTGAGCTTGACTCACTCATTACACCAGTACCTAAAAGAGAATTTACCGCAGGGTTCAAAATGTGGGGGGAGCCTACATGAATGGGGATGAATTAGATTAATCAAAAGGAGACAAGATGGTAAAAATACAAAGCTGACCATCTGGTGTGTTTATCTGTGGCAGTACAGCATTCTGACCAGTGAATTGGTTCTGAGGCCAGTATCTGAGGTCTTCTGGCTCCATGTTTCAGTGATCTTTCCCTCTCTCCCTCCCTCCCTCTCTCTCTCCTTCTCTCTCTCTCTCTCTCCCCCTCCCTCCCTCCCTCTCTCTCTCTCTCTCTCTCCCTCCCTCCCTCTCTCTCTCTCTGTTTCTGTGCATCTCTCTCTGCACATATCTCTCCTGGTGCCCTTTGACCCTACACCACAGAGATGAAGATAGCTGGGTGTAAGTCCCGTGTGTGCCTGTGTCTCTGTCTGCTTCTCCCCACTAACCCTAACCCCACCCACCACTGTCCCAACCAATCACCAATCTGAGGCCCCGCCCACTTACCACTCGCCCATGAGTAGCCCCGCCCCCTGAGCTCTCAGTGAGTCACAGTGAGCACTTGGGGGGGGGGGGGGGGGAAAGGGAATCTGTATCATGGGACCGAACGCTCTACTGCGCCCCCTGCTGGCAGGACCGGGGCTGCTGCCACAGCTCGGCAGAGCAGAGCGAGCTTCCCGTTCCTCCCCTCCCGCGACTTTCCGCCAGTTTTCCGTTTTATTATCCAGACCGATGCCGACGTTCCCCGTTATTATCTCCTTCTTTAAAATGGAGGGACGTCGGACAGTCGGCACTCTTTCTGTTCTCTCCCCTTCGTTCAGACGGGCGGGAAGGGGAGCGGGTTACGGTATTCCAGACGAGCACGTGACCCAGGCCTGGCATGGAGGCCGTTAGGGGTGACGTGGGCGCGGTAACGCACTGTCCTACAGCCCAGTACTGCGAGCAAACAGGGCCCTGGCTGGTGTCACTCAGCATGGAGTGGCCTGCGTTTGCCAGATAACACTGCGTCTGCGGGAAGGATGGGGAGGGATGCTGTCAATGGGACAGGCTAATGAAGCAAGTCTTTCAGTGAGAAGGAGCCTGTATTCATAAAGCATCTGGCAGTAGCAGCGCTGATCTAGGATCAGTCCTGCCTTGTGGCTCATGGTGGATAAGATCAGGATATCAACAGGAAAACTGATCCTAGATCAGGACTCCCACTTTGAGATGCTTCATTAATTTTCTTAACCATGCTTTAGCCTGTTCTAGCAGATCTACCGTCCTGTATGTTTTCATTTCAACCATAATTTGGCACACCTGACTCTACTAATTAGCAGCTCAAATAGATTTCTAGCTGTTGAATGAGGTGTGCTTTGTTAGGGTTGGAGTGAAGGCCTGCAGTGCAGAAGACCTCCAGGAACAGGGTTGGGCAGCCCTGCTCTAGCTGTTGAATGAGGTGTGCTTTGTTAGGGTTGGAGTGAAAACCTGCAGTGCAGTAGACCTCCAGGAGCAGGGTTGGGCAGCCCTGCTCTAGCTGTTGAATGAGGTGTGCTTTGTTAGGGTTGGAGTGAAGACTTGCAGTGCAGTAGACCTCCAGAAGCAGGGATGGGCAGCCCTGCTCCAATCTAAAGGAAACCTGTTCCAGGACCAGGAACTCCTACTCTGCAATGCTTGATGAATATAGACTCTAAGCTAGGATCAGTTTTGCCTTTTAAGTAATAATCATTTCAGTTGGCATACTGACTGGGGAAGCTGATCCAGGATTATCCACCTGATCCACTCCGAGGTGCTTTATGAACCCGGGTCCAGACGTTCTTCCATCCCCGTCAGCCTGGTCGTCCAGATGAATGGCGTCCGTTAGAGTCCTCCCCTCCGCACCTCCTTCCTTCAGCGGGGCAGAAGCAGCTCTGGCCTCATCACTAATTCATGCGTTAGGACAGCGAAGGGCTGGGGCGTTGAGTGACTGCGAAGTGCTTCGGCCCGGCAGCACCGCAGAGCCGATATTAACCCTTTCCTGCGGTGAAAAGCCTCGTGGGAACGAGGCTCTGGCGCTCTGGGCATGACTAATCTCTCCAGGCCCTGAACGACGGGCGCTAACGGCTGCGGTGTCGTGTGGAGTGTGTTTTGTTTGATTGGCTAACGTGGGCGGGGGGAGATTGACGCTTTGTGGTTCTCTCGGAACAGGTGCAGTGGCCAGGCGGGGGTGGGTATTGGGGGTGCTGGCATTGTGGCCTGCAATAGGCGTACTTTTGCTCCTGAGTGACAAAAAAAAAAAAGGTGTTTCGCAGATGCATTTAAAATGGTGACTCAGGCCAGGTCTACACCTGCATACTGTCAGTGTACCGCCCACTGTTTGCAGAATAATGCTCAATATGTCATACACACTATCACTTACTCTCACATGTGCAATGCGTCTTAGCCATGCGTTGTTCTACACAGTGAATGTGACATGTTTGGTCTCTGCTCATAATTTTTAAATATAATCCGAACCCCAGGAAGAAGTGGTTGGAGAATACTGACATGCAGAGATGACCCCTGACCCCTGGATCTGAAACTGCGGGAGTGCTTTTGATTGGCTGCAGTGTAGGAAGGCTGTTTTGCATTGCCGCAGACTCCCTGCTGGATCTGCCCATTTGCTCTGATAAAATATTAAGCACAGAGAGGAGGGCGGAGGAGGGGGGGGCTGCCCAATGGGGGGGTGGCTGCTGCTCTGTGTGAGGAGAGCAGAGAGGAGAAGGTCTGTGTGAGTGTGTGTGCAGTAAGGTGTGTTATAAATGTACACACACATGCACACACGTATACACATGCACACACACATGCACACACGTATACACATGCACACACACACGCCCACACGCTCACACATACACATGCACACACACACACACACACATGTTCATGCATGCACACACACCACACACACATGTTCATGCATGCATACACACACACACACACACGCACATACATGTACACGCATGCACACACATACACACACACGCACACACACACACACACACACACACACACATACATGTACACGCATGCACACACACAAACGCACATGTTCACGCATGCACACACGCATACACATGCACACACACACACGCACATACATGTACATGCATGCACACACACACAAGCATGCACACATGTATACACATGCACACACATACGCCCTCACACTCACACATACACACGACACACACGCACATGTTCACACAAGCACACACACACACACACACAAGCACACGCACACATGCCCACACACTCACACACACGCACATGTTCACGCATGCACGCACACACACTCACACACGTATGTATGGAGCACGTGGATGCTCACATGCATAAACACACATGCACAGTGCGACAGTATGATGTATTTATACCAGAGTTGGGATTAATTCCTATTCAGGTACAGCAGTAAGAGTCAAGTTTATTAATGGAAAAGTCCTCCCTGGGCATTAAGACACATTTTGGACTGGGCCCCAGGCCTGGTTTCCTCTCTGCATCCAGGTCATAGTTTCTGATAGAAGATTAATTTGGGCTTCAACCTGTGAATTAAGTTGGGCTTCAACTGCTCTCCAGGGGCGCTCTTAGCTTCTGAGCGCTGGCATCGCTTGCCGAATAACGCCATTGGTCGACTATTCCCAGGGCGTCATGGCGACGGGGCTGAATTGGTTTGGCCTGCCAGCCCCACGGCCGCCAGGTGTTCCTGGCATTACTGGGCGCCCGGGTTACCAGTCATGTGACCACTACCTCTTCAGCGCACTGTCAGTCCGTCGGTCTGTCTATGTGTGCAGTAAAGGGTTTTTAAACAACGCCTCACAACGAGCCTTTTCCAGAAGAAACCCAAACAGCCAGTGCGGGGAGGGCAGTAAAACTTTTCCTCGCCCTTTAAAGACTCTTTCAGACAGTGAAGCTGAACTCCTGCAGAACGGCGAGATGCAGGGACGGCTTGTTCAGTAAACAGACGCGTTGAGGTAAATAGGCCAGCGCTGTTATATGCCCACACAGGCCGTTTAGAGTGACAGGCGGGGCCTGCTTTGTGAGGGAGGAGAGGCGCGCTAAGCTAAGCTAAGCTAGCGGGCTTCCCGGTCCATCGTATTAACGCGCAGTAATAACACAACTGCTGAGTGGCGAAATAAGACAATGGATTTAAAAATATCAGATTCGCTTCCAATCGAAACGCGTTAGAGGTCCGGAAGTGTCGGGTCGGGGTCCAGCGGGAGGAGGAAGAGAGGTCCGGTCAGCCCTCCTGGCGCAGCGGAGCGTATTTATGAGCCAGGCAGGTGTTATTTACAGTGCGCTACTTCTGGGAGGAAGCGTAACCCGACGCCCCCGCGGCCCGGGGCCGGTAATTACCCCGAGCGTGTCCGGGGCCGATAATTACCCCGAGCGTGTCCGGCGTGCGCGGAGCGGCCCGGGGCCGATAATTACCCCGAGCGTGTCCGGCGTGCGCGGAGCGGCCCGGGGCCGATAATTACCCCGAGCGTGTCCGGCGCGCGCGGAGCGGCCCGGCGGAGCTCACCGCGCAGACCGGCGGGTCAAACGGGCGCGATCGATAAATAATCACCGGCGAAGAACCGGCGCCGCCGAGGCCTGGCCTGCACCACAATTAGCATCCGGTTTACCCACAGGGAAAGGTCGCCTGCTGGGGGGGGCGGGGGGTGGGAGCGGGGCGGAGCGGGGTGGAGGGGGGGAGGGGGAGGGAGAGAGTGCAAATCAGACTGCCCCCTCCATCCCCATCTTCCCCTTTTTTCATTTAATTGGGATTAATAATTTATATTATGCACATAGTTGCCATTTTACTCTCTTCGTATCTGTTGCCATGCACCATAAGAGCCCCCCCCCCCCACAAAAAAAAAAAAGAAAAAAAAACTGAAATATTTCTCTTAAAAATGCAGGGACACATAGGTGCGGGGTAAATACATTTTATTTTTTTATTTTTTTATTTATCTATTTTTTTTATGTATCTAATAGTGATAAAGATGGGAGGCAGTAGACACGTGGTGTTACTCTGGAATTCCTGCGCAGTGAGGTCGTGGCGTACACTGCCTCTGATTTTCGATCTCGATCCGGCGTGTTCGTTTTTACCTCACAAACATCTCCTCTCGCCTCAGCGACTCTCTCGCGGCCGTGCTGTGAAAGTGGGGGTGTGGCTGGCTGTGCTTCCGAGCGAAAGTGAGAATACAAATGTTATTGTGCAGGAATACTCCAGCAGCTCCCGAAAGACCGCTCTTTATCGCGCGTCGTGAAATTATTAAACGCAACATTAAGCGCCGACGATGTGAATAAATTCACCGAGAGGTGAGAATGGCATCATTACCCAGATATAAGGTGAACCTATCACACCAAGCATACAGTATAAGTACACAGTCCATTCAACAAGCCACCATAGCTGTTGCAGGTTTACTACTTGTTACAGAATTACTACTTTACAAATGTTTTTATTGCTATATTTGTATGATATAATGTCGTTTTGCATATCACGTAATAAAACAGAAAAATTATGTTCTCATTAGATTTGCATATGTGGTAAAAACATGGTAGGCACCAGCATGCTCTTGTTTATGCGCAGCTATGTCTGGATTAACTGTGCAAACGCTTGACGTGTCGGACAGTTGAGCTCTTCGAGAGCGTTTCCCCGAGCGGAGGCCTGCCGTACGGCAGAGGAGACGGGTCTTCGCCGCGCGGTGTGGTGGATTACATCACCGCTGCGGACCCGCGGCGGTACGCTCGTGACTGGAGCCCTCGCAGTTTAATAAATGACTCGTGGTTTGTTCAGAAGAAAAATCGGCTGTTTCCGAAACGCAATGTAGGCAAGCGATTACATGTCTTTGCGAGCATGTGATTTAATTGCATTTTTGAATTCAGACGATATGAACTGCAAAAATGAATAGTGTCTACGCCACCGAGAAGGAAGCGCTCTGTTAGGCAGAGTCGGTACGAGAGCCACCCAGCGTGTGTGAGAATAGAAGAGAACAGAGACAAGCCGACTTCACAAACTATTTCTTTTCCTCGGTGGTGTCCGCTGAAATTTGTCAGGGGGATTAAAAGCGACAACATCCAGCTATCCATTACCTCTAGCTGTCCAGATTGCTATGTTAGGTAGCTAGCTGGCCAAATGTGGGTACTCGGGCATGAGTGGATGGGGCTCAAGATGGAGGAGGAGACTTCTTTGATTTGAATCACAGGACCTCTGCAAGGCTAAAACTTCTGCGTAGTATGCCTTTAAGTGTAATTGATTTTGAAGTGATTTACGTGTGGCCGTGCCTATGTGAGTTTGACGTGGTTGTGTATTTTAGGAGTTAAATGTTGTGCGTGAAAAGATCTGAGTGAAGCAGGATTCGCTCTGTTCTGTTCTCATGGTGTTTTTGCCCTGAGATTGGCGGGGGGTTGATTTTAAAACAGCCTTTGAGTTGTCCTCCTTTTAATCAGTCTCTTAAACAACAGAGGATAACGTAAAGTCTGAACTATTCTTCAGTGAAACAGGACAAAACCGAGATGGATTAGTCATCACACATCAGACTTTCTTTGTTAATCCTAGGGGCTTATTATTTTCTATTATAACCAAAACATATAATAAAGAATTCACACATGAATAAGGAGTACACCGAGAGACAATGTAAATGCAGCTATTTTCAATACTGTATGTTCAGTGGTTTTGCACAGTAATATGTTCCGTGTTAAATCCGCTCTTACAGAATACGCATGGTCCCTGCTGGACTTGTATGTACACTGTAAGAGGTTAATTAACACTGGTCATTTTACTGTGCACTGCACCTGTGGATCAGGGTAAAAGGCAAACCCCACAGACAGAGTAGATTTTGTGTGGATCAGGGTAAAAGGAGAATCTCACAGAGCAGATTTTGTGTGGATCAGAGTAAAAGGGGAATCTCACAGAGCAGATTTTGTGTGGATCAGAGTAAAAGGGGAATCTCACAGAGCAGATTTTGTGTGGATCAGAGTAAAAGGCGAATCTCAGAGCAGATTATGTGTGGATCAGGGAAAAGGCAAACCTCACAGAGCAGATTATGTGTGGATCAGGGTAAAAGGGGAATCTCACAGACAGAGTAGATTTTGTGTGGATCAGGGTAAAAGGAGAATCTCACAGAGCAGATTTTGTGTGGATCAGAGTAAAAGGCGAATCTCAGAGCAGATTATGTGTGGATCAGGGAAAAGGCAAACCTCACAGAGCAGATTATGTGTGGATCAGGGTAAAAAGCGAATCTCAGAGAGCAGGTTTAGTGTGGATCAGAGTAAAAGGCAAACCCCACAGACAGAGCAGGTTTTGTGTGGATCAGGGCTTCGTTCTCTTGGCTGGCATTTCGGCGCTGCCTGACAGAAGTAATCCCCCACACCCCCGTCTCCTCTCCCTCGCCGTGGCAGGCCACGCCCAGATATCCCAGAATGCCCTCCTCCCTCTGTAGCCCCTACCCCCTGTGGTCTGACAACCTGTCTCTCTCTCTCTCTCTCTCTGTCCCCAAGGCGACATCCGGAACGACCTCTACCTGACCCTGGAAAGAGGGGAATTTGAGAGGGGGGGCAAAAGCGTGCAGAAGAACATTGAGGTCACAGTCTACGTGCTCTACGCTGACGGCGAGATACTGAAGGTGCGCGATACGTGCTTCATTATGCAAACGTCTCTTTACCCTGACGCTGCTCAACACTGTGTGGTCTAAAATGCCTTTGTGTGATTGGAGTATATATCATATCAGGGTGGCATGTTTGTTAAAATACCACTCTGACCCACTTGCATTTTTTGTGTGTGTGCATGCGTGGGTGTGTTTGGATGTGTGTGTGTGTGGGCGCGTGTGTGTGTGTGTGTGTATGCGTGTGCGTGTGTGTGTGTGTGAGCGCGTGTGTGTGTGGGTGTGCGTGTGTGTGTGTGTGCGTGTGTGTGTGTGTGTGTGTGTGGGCACGTGTGTGTGGGCGCGTGTGTGTGCGTGTGTGCGTGTGTGCGTGTGCGTGTGTGTGTGTGTGTGTGTGTGTGTGTGTGCGTGTGTGTGTGTGGGCGCGTGTGTGTGTGTGCGTGTGCGTGTGTGTGTGTGTGTGCATGTGCGTGTGTGTGTGTATGTGCGTGTGTGTATATCTCCTCTATAGGACTGTATCAGCCTGGGTTCTGGGGAGCCCAGTCTCAGCGAGCACCGGTCCTTCGTGCTGTACCACAATAACAGCCCCCGCTGGAGCGAGGTGATCAAACTGCCCATCCCCATCGACCGCTTCCGCGGCTCCCACCTGCGCTTCGAGTTCCGCCACTGCTCCAGTGAGTACCTGCGCCCGCCCCTGTCTGCTGTGGGGACCTGGGGAGGTACTGTCCAAACACTTTCACCCTTTAACCCAGCTCAGAGCTGGTCAGTATCCTCTGGAGAGCACTTTTAGCAGGAAAATAGGGAAATAAGAGAGATCCGCCAAAAACAGGAAGTTCTGGAAAATGAGCTCAGCGTCTACCTGACAGCTGTCCGTCATTCTGTTTGTCTGACATTAATTACAGAAGTAAAATTGTGTATTCAGAGCACCTGTTAATTGTGGTGTGTTGGCTAAGTGTGTTAATAGTGAAGTGGTTGGCATGTGTTGTAAAGTAAATGTCTGTTGTCTAAGCATATGTTAACCTTAAAGCAAATGTGTGTTGCTAAGCATGTGTTAGTTGTAAAGTAAGTGTGTATTGGCTAAGCATGCTTTAATTGTAAAGTAAGTGTGTATTGTCTAAGCATGCTTTAATTGTAAAGTAAGTGTGTGTTGGCTAAGCATGTATTAATTGTAAAGTAAGTGTGTGTTGGCTAAGCATGCTTTAATTGTAAAGTAAGTGTGTGTTGGCTAAGCATGCTTTAATTGTAAAGTAAGTGTGTGTTGGCTAAGCATGTATTAATTGTAAAGTAAGTGTGTGTTGGCTAAGCATGTATTAATTGTAAAGTAAGTGTGTATTGCCTAAGCATCCTTTAATTGTAAAGTAAGTGTGTATTGGCTAAGCATGTATTAATTGTAAAGTAAGTGTGTATTGGCTAAGCATCCTTTAATTGTAAAGTAAGTGTGTGTTGGCTAAGCATGTAGTAATTGTAAAGTAAGTGTGTGTTGGCTAAGCATGTATTAATTGTAAAGTAAGTGTGTATTGGCTAAGCATCCTTTAATTGTAAAGTAAGTGTGTATTGGCTAAGCATGCTTTAATTGTAAAGTAAGTGTGTGTTGGCTAAGCATGTATTAATTGTAAAGTAAGTGTGTATTGGCTAAGCATCCTTTAATTGTAAAGTAAGTGTGTATTGGCTAAGCATGATTTAATTGAAGGTAAGTGTGTGTTGGCTAAGCATGCTTTAATTGTAAAGTAAGTGTGTGTTGGCTAAGCATGCTTTAATTGTAAAGTAAGGTAAGTGTGTGCTGTGTGAACGCGTGTAAGTGAATGAGCCTGTGCTTCTCTGCAGCCAAAGACAAGGGAGAGAAGAAGCTGTTCGGCTTCGCCTTCACCCCTCTGATGAGGGAGGATGGGACCACACTGTCCGACGAGAGCCATGAGCTCTACGTGTACAAGGTCAGAATCTCTCTCATGCACACGCACGCGCACACACACACACACGGACGCACGCACACACACATACGCACGCACGCACGCACGCACACATACACACACGCACGCACGCGCGCACGCAGGCACACACATTGTGAAATGAGAAAAGATACACCACTCTGTTAACTGCTATGTTAGCTTTCAGCACAGCTTGCAATAAAGGCTATCTAAAAAAGCCTGCACTTCAAGACCATTTAAATGACTAAATCTGTGCATTGATCCTTGCCCTGAATATTCTTTGCGTGTGACTACAGAGAAATGAGTAGCCTACATGTATCCACAATTTTAAATAATGTTAATAAAATGTGCACACTTGCACAATACAAATGGAAAGAACTTTATTACTCACCTAATAGCCAAATTGAGAACAACTGGTATTGAGTATTCTGTGAATTAATCCATCAGTGGTTAATCAAAGAAAAAACAGGTCGAGACCAATAATCAGTTTAAGGGGAAGCTTTCCAGCCTGTCTATTTTCAGCTCACCAACCACCACTAGATGGGTCCCATAGTCTGATATCAAATCTGGCCTGTGGGCAGGAGACCCATAAAGTCACACATAATCCAGCCCGTCATCACCTATAGCAGGGGAGGGCAGTTTCGGTCCTGGAGGGCCGGTGTGTGTGCAGGTTTTTGTTTTTGCCGATTACTCTGGCTAAATGAGATAACTGGCTGTGTACACCAACACTGGTTCGCTCATAGATGGTTTCTGCTGGTGGTAGTAACAGTGTCTCTGTGTTTGTCAGTGTGATGAGAACACCACCTTCAGTAACCACGCCCTGTACCTGGGCCTGCCCTGCTGCAAGGACGATTTCAACGGCTGCCCCAACATCCCATCCAGCCTCATCTTCCAGCGGAGCACCAAGGAGACCCTGTGGATCTCCACCCAGCTGTCCTCCACCAAGCTCACGCAGAACGGTAACCCTCTCGAGCCAACAGGAGCGTAGAGCAGCGCCCCTTCCCCTGATAGCACAGCCTAATCTAACAGAGCAGCACCCTCTGGGTCTCCACACACCCTAACTTCACCAAGCTCACTCAGAACGGTAACCCTCTTGAGCCAACAGGAGCGTAGAGCAGCCCCCCTTCCCCTGATAGCACAGCCTAATCTAACAGAGCAGCACCCTCTGGATCTCCTCACACCCTAACTTCACCAAACTCACGCAGAACGGTAACGCTCTCGAGCCAACAGGAGCATACAGCGGTCTGCTCCCCCTGATAGCACAGCCTAATCTAACAGAGCAGCACCCTCTGGGTCTCCACACACCCTTACTTCACCAAGCTCACGCAGAACGGTAACCCTCTCGAGCCAACAGGAGCGCAGAGCAGCACCCGTTCCCCTGATAGCACAGCCTAATCTAACAGAGCAGCACCCTCTGGATCTCCACACACCCTTACTTCACCAAGCTCACGCAGAATGGTAACGCTCTCGAGCCAACAGGAGCGTAGAGCAGCACCCCTTCCCCTGATAGCACAGCCTAATCTAACAGAGCTGAGTCGTGGACACCCTCTGGAAGCTCCACACGTGCTAACTCCACACGCGCTAACGTCACACAGCTAACACAACGGTAACCGTCCCTGTCTTACAACTTAAATTAGAAGTTAAAAAAATAATTTGAGTCTGGCCAACATGAGACTTAAATCCTGGCGGATCTCCAAGGTCAAACAGGGGTGTCTCCAAGGTCAAACAGATCTGCAGGACGTGTTCTCTCTTCACTCCTGACTGGTCTCCTGGTTTAATCCTCTTGCTGCTGTGTAAGGGGTGGGAGGTAACTGCAGAATGCCAGGGTGTGTTCACTCTATGTGCGGTGTGTGTGTTAACTCTGAACTGTGGGAATTCCATTTCCCCATGTGTGGCCAAGAAGGGAAATCTGAAAGCTGAATCTCATCGATATGAAGAACAGTAAGCACCCCCCCCACCCCCCACCCCCACCCCCTTTTCTGAGTCCAGGGCTGTGGTCCGTTCCATTTCAGTTTGGCCAATTCAGGAAATTAATTCGTAATTCAGTTTGTTAATTGAAGTAGCCATGATGTTCCGTGATAATTGTTGTTTTTGTCATTTCATGTCATTTCCTGAATGGGCCTGAACTGCAGTAGAATTTCACAGGTCCGGGCTGTGCTCCTGACCAGTTCAGGCTGTTCTTGGCTCCCGGTGATCTCAGAAGCCCCTCCCATTACCTCAGCCACGCCCATTTGTTTGAGTTACAGCGGCCACTTTTTAGGGCAGGACATCACATTGGCGTTATATACACATAGTGAAAAAAGACGGAAACTTTCATGGAAAACAGCAGTGCAGGAGGGCTGTGTGTGTGTGGTGTGGAATGGTGCAGGAGGGCTGTGTGTGTGTGTGTGTGTGTGGTGTGTAATGGTGCAGGAGGGCTGTGTGTGTGTGTGTGTGTGTATGGAATGGTGCAGGAGGGCTGTGTGTGTCTGTGTGTGTGTGTGTGTGTGTGGTGTGGAATGGCGCAGGAGGGCTGTGTGTGTGTGTGTGTGTGTGTGTGTGGTGACCCTCTCCCTCCATGTCCCCCCCAGTGGACCTGCTGGCCCTGCTGAAGTGGAAGGCCCACCCAGACCGAGTGATGGACATCCTGGGGAGGCTGCGGCATGTCAGCGGGGAGGAAATCGTCAAGGTGACAAGGCCCCTTAGACACCTCTCACACACCTGGGGCCCCCCGGGCACCTCCCACACACCTGGGGCCCCTCAGACGCCTCACACACACCTGGGGCCCCTCAGACGCCTCACACACACCTGGGGCCCCTCGCACACCTCACACACACCTGGGGCCCCTCAGACGCCTCACACACACCTGGGGCCCCTCGCACACCTCACACACACCTGGGGCCCCTCAGACACCTCACACACACCTGGGGCCCCTCAGACACCTCACACACACCTGGGGCCCCGCAGACACCTCACACACACCTGGGGCCCCTCAGGCACCTTACACACACCTGGGGCCCCTCACACACACCTGGGGCCCCTCGCACACCTCACACACCTGGGGCCACTGTGGCCCTTAGGCCCTCTTCACCAATCATAATCACCATCTTCATTATCATCATCATTTTTAGCATAACCTTCTTTATCATCATCATCATCTTATTCTACATCTTTATCATCATTATCGTCATCATGGTCTTTATCACCATCATCTTCATCTTTATCATCATCAACTTTATCATCATCATCTTCATCATCAACTTTATCATCATCATCTTCATCATGATTTTTATCATCATCATCTTTATGATCATCTTCATCTTTATCATCATCTACTTTATCATCATCATCTTCATCATCAACTTTATCATCATCATCTTCATCATGATTTTTATCATCATCATCTTTATGATCATCTTCATCTTTATCATCTACTTTATCATCATCATCATCATGATCTTTATCATGATCTTTATGATCATCTTCATCTATAGCATCATCATCATCATCATCTTCTTCATAAAGGGTTGATTTATCTGAAAGGCTGGTGTGATGTATATACTCAAGGATTTTTTTGTATAGCAAGCCCTGAGAAATGCAAGGGGCTATTCTTCGTACATATACTATCCTTATTGGGAGGTTTATTAAAAACTGCTGCTGCTACTCAGTATATGGTTACATAATCAGGTTATGGGCCAGAGCTGTTTTAAATCAGTCAAATATTCATTACATGGCCGTGCCTGGAAGTCGGGTACACGGTGTGCTGGTCCTGCTCTCCCTGAAGCGATCTGCACACGCTCTCTGTGCTAAATACTTCCAGTAGCAGATGATTTTCTACAGTTGGCGGGTTACAGTAATGCATTACATGCGTATGCAGGCAGACAACCGTGCTCTTTCCTCAGGAGCTCAAACTGTCGAGGGTGGGGTGGGGGGGGGGGGGGGGGGTCGCTGGTAGGGGGGCACTAAAAGCAAACTGCGGCTCCGTATCGCCTCCATTCTACGGCTCAGTGGCGGCCGAGCTGAGCGAAGAAGGTGTGACCAATTCACCGAATTACTTCATTTAAGCGGCTAATTACAAAAAGTAGCAAAATGGCTGCCGCAGATGACAGCGAATGTGGCGGCCAGTAAATAGTGTGTTTTAATGGAAGTGCTGAGGGTGCTGCTGCCTTGACCCCCAGAACAAACGGGCCTGCAGACAGAAAGCAGAATGAATGCGCGTCTAATGAGAGGAGCAGGGCACTGGGAACGTGTGCTGGAGGTGTTTCAGACTAATACCTTACCTGGGGATGTAATACCTTACCTGGGGATGTAATACCTTACCTGGGGTTGTATTACCTTACCTGGGGATGTATTACCTTACCTGGGGTTGTATTACCTTACCTGGGGTTGTATTACCTTACCTGGGGATGTATTACCTTACCTGGGGATGTATTACCTTACCTAGGGATGTATTACCTTACCTGGGAATGTAATACCTTACCTGGGGATGTAATACCTTACCTGGGAATGTATTACCTTACCTGGGGATGTGATACCTTACCTGGGGATGTAATACCTTACCTAGGGATGTATTACCTTACCTGGGGATGTAATACCTTACCTGGGGATGTGTAATACCTTACCTGGGGATGTATTACCTTACCTGGGGATGTAATACCTTACCTGGGGTTGTATTACCTTACCTGGGGATGTAATACCTTACCTAGAGATGTAATACCTTACCTGGGGATGTATTACCTTACCTGGGGATGTAATACCTTACCTGGGGATGTAATACCTTACCTGGGGATGTGATACCTTACCTGGGGATGTAATACCTTACCTGGGAATGTAATATCTTACCTGGGGATGTAATACCTTACCTGGGAATGTATTACCTTACCTGGGGATGTGATACCTTACCTGGGGATGTAATACCTTACCTGGGGATGTAATACCTTACCTGGGAATGTATTACCTTACCTGGGGATGTGATACCTTACCTGGGGATGTAATACCTTACCTGGGGATGTAATACCTTACCTAGGGATGTAATACCTTACCTGGGGATGTATTACCTTACCTAGGGATGTAATACCTTACCTGGGGATGTATTACCTTACCTGGGGATGTATTACCTTACCTGGGGATGTAATACCTTACCTGGGATGTAATACCTTTCCTGGGGATGTATTACCTTACCTGGGGATGTAATACCTTACCTGGGGATGTAATACCTTACCTGGGGATGTATTACCTTACCTGGGAATGTAATACCTTACCTGGGGATGTAATACCTTACCTGGGGATGTATTACCTTACCTAGAGATGTATTACCTTACCTGGGAATGTAATACCTTACCTGGGGATGTATTACCTTACCTGGGGATGTATTACCTTACCTGGGGATGTAATACCTTACCTGGGGATGTAATACCTTACCTGGGGATGTATTACCTTACCTGGGGATATAATACCTTACCTGGGGATGTAATGCCTTACCTGGGAATGCAGTACCTTACCTGGGGACGGTTTGATCCTGCCTCACAGGTAATGGGCCCTGGGAAGTACACTGGGGGTTTGTTTAAAAGCGTGCTGTGGGCTTTACGGTAGAGTTACAGATACTGAAGGTTCTACAGGCAGAGAGCATGCTGGGAGTGGATGGCTTAGCATCTAATGACATAACAGCCGAGCCTGTGGCATTTAACCTCTTCCTCTTTGTCAAAGATCTGTCAGAAATCGTTGTCTAAAATATCCCGCCCTGGTCTGTACTTTAATACTGCTGCATTTAGAAATTCTGCTATAGTGTGTTTTGAAATACATTATGTGCAGTCAGGTTCATAATGGCTGAGAAAAGAAACCATTACTGAATGATAAAGCACATTTTAAATGAATATTTAAATCCAGGAGCACAATCGTGTGCATTTCCATAGATTCAGGAAATTCCGTACTACCTGCATTGAACTTAATGTAACAGATGCTGCATTCCAGA
>NC_049213.1:2295000-2302500 GCF_013347855.1 Anguilla anguilla
CTCCTCAAGGCACTGCAGTGTGAACTGTGATTTTAAATGTTTGTGTGTATGGAGAGCTGATCCACTGTCTGAAAGACGGCCTCCTTACTGCTCTAAAATGTAAATGTCTATGTGTGTGTGTCTGTGTCTGTGTCTGTGTGTGTCTGTGTGTGTGTCTGTGTGTGTGTGTCTGTGTGTGTGTCTGTGTGTGTGTCTGTGTGTCTGTGTCTGTGTGTGTCTGTGTGTCTGTGTCTGTGTGTGTGTGTCTGTGTGTCTGTGTGTGTCTGTGTGTGTCTGTGTCTGTGTGTATGTGTCTGTGTGTGTGTGTGTGTCTGTGTCTGTGTGTGTGTGTGTGTGTGTGTGTGTGTCTGTGTGTCTGTGTGTCTGTGTCTGTGTCTGTCTGTGTCTGTCTGTGTCTGTGTGTATGTGTCTGTGTGTGTGTGTGTGTCTGTGTCTGTGTCTGTGTGTGTATGTGTGTGTGTCTGTGTCTGTGTCTGTGTCTGTGTGTCTGTGTGTGTGTGTGTGTGTGTGTCTGTGTCTGTCTGTGTGTCTGTGTCTGTGTGTGTGTGTTTGTGTCTGTGTCTGTCTGTGTCTGTTTGTGTGCGTGTACGTGCGTGTGCGTGTGCGTGTGTCTGTGTCTGTGTCTGTGTCTGTGTGTGTGTGTGTGTGTGTGCGTGTCTGTGTCTGTGTGTGCGTGTGCGTGTGCGTGTGCGTGTGTGTGTCTGTGCGTGTGTGCGTGTGCGTCTGCGTCTGCGTCTGTGTGTCTGTGTGTCTGTGTGTGTGTGCGTGTGTGTGTGACTGTGTGTGTGTCTGTGTCTGTGTCTGTGTGTGTGTGCGTGTGTGTGTGTGTGTGTGCGTGTTTAGAGAGCTGATCCGCTGTCTGAAGTGGTACATGGATCGCTCAGCTGAAGCTGTCCGGCAGGATCCCATCCAGGAGGCCATGAGGGTAATTATTTATGTTAATTATTAATAATAACTGAATTTGTTCAATGGTTTTCACACATGGTGCACTAAACGCTTTACGCAATAAAAGCATAGATAAAGAAATAGAACAGAGTATAGACATTTAAATTGATTTAACAGTACGATGAGAGGTAAAATAGCTACATAGTTGAATGCAAGCGTATAAAATGGGTTTTTTAAGCCAGATTTTAAATTTGGCGCTTTCAGGCTGCATCATGGCGGAAACTTAAAACGGAAAATGAATTCTAGCAAAAGGCTTAAAAAAAACCCCATTCATTTAAATGTTACAATGCAGCATTTTGATTCATCCACATTGGATTTTGAAAGAACTTTATTAGTTGTTGAATTATTAGCCATGCATTTTACATAGAGCTGGATGAGAGCCATGAAGGTGATAAATAAGGCTAATGCTAAACATTCTGCATGGTAGCAGAATGTGCATGACCACTGGGTACAAGAACAGTAAGTGGGAGGGGCTATAGGCCACAGTGGTAAAGCTGCAGATTCTTGAGACGCACCAGATGCACTTTAAATCTTCAGACTACAGAACGGAATTATCTGGTGGGTCTAAAGAGTCTTGGCAAACTCATGAGGAGCTACACTGAGGGTATGAGATTCAACATCATTGTCAATTCAAGAAGCCAAGATGATAAAATATTTGGCACCAGAAATGTCAAAGCCATGAAGCTAAAGAGTTTGAAACTGGCAGCTTTTGAGGAACTGTGCACATTGTCTGAAGTGCAAGGTCACAACCACCCTTTATCCATTCTGCCAGGATTATTTTTAGTGGCTATTAAAACAGAAATGACTGAGCCTGTTTAGTATAGTGATGTGTTTTTAAGGCCAGTAGTGGCTCAATCTGCCGTGTGACGCTGTGTAATTCTAACGCCAGGCCCAGCAGCCTCACTGGAAGGCAGGTCGGTGTTTGTGGCTGCACAGCAGTGATATCCACTCTCGGCATTCACTATTTGGCCCTAAAACCTGAAAGCAAATCAGAGCCAAGAAACCAGGTGACTGCGTAATCAGCTGCTGTAACTGATCAGTGTGGAGCTACACTGGAAATATGCACAACCTGCAGCTGTCCCAGAGAGAGGGTTAGGGTCCCAGTGAGAGGGTTAGGGTTAGGGTTGGGGTTAGGGTTAGGGTCCCAGAGAGAGGGTTAGGGTTAGGGTCCCAGGGAGAGGGTTAGGGTTAGGGTTAGAGTCCCAGAGAGAGGGTTAGGGTTAGAGTCCCAGAGAGAGGGTTAAGGTTAGGGTCCCAGAGAGAAGGTTAGGGTTAGGGTCCCAGGGAGACGGTTAGCATTAGGGTCCCAGAGAGAGGGTTAGGGTTAGGGTCCCAGAGAGAGGATTAAGGTTAGGGTCCCAGAGAGAGAGTTAAGGTTAGGGTCCCAGAGAGATGATTAGGGTTAGGGTCCCAGAGAGGGGTTAGCATTAGGGTCCCAGAGAGAGGGTTTGGGTTAGGGTTGGGATTAGGGTTAGGGTCCCAAAGAAAGGGTGGACATCACTGCTGTAGAGACCGTACTGAGGGTCATTTCACCCCTAAAGGTCATCAGCTAATCGGGCTTCCTCACATGGGATTTTGATAGGTGTGAACAGCCAAGTTGTAGAACGTTTCCTGGCCGCTTCTGCAATCTCTGAGATTGACATTCCAGACCTTGCTTTCCAGAGTCAGATGAGGCTGAAAACAGATAATATTTCTCAGCCAAAGTCGTAGCTGGTCTTGGATCAGTCGCCTAAAGCGATAGCTGTTGTTTTCATGTGGACTGTGTGATGTGTTAAGCCAGTGTGGTTTCTGCACTGCTGGTCTTGTTAGCCCCTATACATGTGGATCTGGGCTGGGTCTGAGGTGAAATGGGTGTTCTGGTTTTGGGTCTGAGGTGAAATGGGTGCTCTGGTTTTGGGTCTGAGGTGAAATGGGTGCTCTGGTTTTGGGTCTGAGGTGAAATGGGTGCTCTGGTTTTGGGTCTGAGGTGAAAAGGGTGCTCTGGTTTTGGGTCTGAGGTGAAATGGGTGCTCTGGTTTTGGGTCTGAGGTGAAAAGGGTGCTCTGGTTTTGGGTCTGAGGTGAAATGGGTGCTCTGGTTTTGGGTCTGAGGTTAAATGGGTGCTCTGGGTTTTTGTGCAGGCGCTGGAGTACCTCTTCAAGTTCATCGTGCAGTCGCGGATCTTGTACTCACGGGCCACCTGTGGGATGGAGGAGGACCAGTTCCGCTCCAGCATCCACGAGCTCTTCCAGTCCATCCGCTTCGTCCTGAGCCTGGACAGCCGCAGCTCAGAGACGCTCATATTCACACAGGTAAGAGGCGCGGTCGAGGGCGTGGCCGTGGGAATGGGAATGACCCTGGGTGTGGGCGTGACCCTGGGTGTGGGCGTGACCCTGGGTGTGGGCGTGACCCTGGGTGTGGGCGTGACCCTGGGCGTGGGCGTGACCCTGGGTGTGGGTGTTACCCTGGGCGTGGGCGTGACCCTGGGTGTGGGCGTGGCCGTGGGCATGGGCATGACCCTGGGCGTGGGTGTGACCCTGGGCGTGGGCGTGATCCTGGGCGTGGGCGTGACCCTGGGTGTGGGCTAATGCAACCTATTGTCACCTCCACGGCACAGCACACCACACGGCTGCTCACACTGTTACCTGTGATGTGGACTTTACCGGTCCAAGCAGATCTGGGTCAAATTCTTGGGGATCAGCAGATGCGTCTTCAAGACCAGTTTAACTCTGTAGATCAGGGCTGCCAAACCCTGTTCCTGGAGATCTACCGTCCTGGAGGTTTTCACTCCAACTCTAACAAAGCATACCTCATTCAACAGCTAGAGCAGGGCTGCCCAACCCTGCTCCTGTAGATCATCCTGTACTTTTCATTTCAACCATAATTTGGCTCACCTGATTTTACTAATTAGCAGCTCAATGAGCTCGCTAGCTGTTGACTGAGGTGTGCTTGGTTAGGGTTGGACTGAAAACCTACTAAACATTGGAACTCCAGGAACAGGATTGGCCAGCTCTGCTTTAGATGCTTGTAGAAATTGAAAACACTCAATTCAAACAGCCATTGATGTGTCATCACTAATAGTTCTGGTGTCTGGAGGGCTGTGTCCTTAACTTTGAACAAAGATCAAAAGCTGGATTTTTAACTTAATAATACTTTATAATTTACTTCACAAAGTTTGGCAGTGACCACTAAAATGAACTTGCCAAACTGAGTTTGGGGAAGAAAACGCAATTCTTGAGTTTACTTTTAAGCCAAAGACAAGGACTCGTGTTCAGTAAATACAAGCCTTTCTGTTGTAGGGTGAAACCTTCAGCAGACAGGGCCGCTGCTCCTCAGCCACCCACCGAGCACAGGAGCCAACGTTACTCAACGCAGTCCCATAACTTACTGACCCATTGTGAATGGTGTCTGCTAGTTAAACTTATGCTCACCCTTCCTGCTCGGCGTCCCAGCGTCCCCTGCTGTCCCCGTCTCTCTGTGGATGATTGCATCACGTGCCATTAACACAGTAGTGCTGCTTGGGGACTTGGGGACGTGGGGGGGGGGGGGGGGATTTTGAGGCTTGGGTTGGGGGGGGGGGTGCTCCACGGGGTCGGCACAGACCTGGGGCTCTCCTTCTGTCGCTCCCAGGCCAGGAGAAGGACACCCCAGCAGGGTGTCTGGAATCTCCCTGCGGACAGTTTTGTCCTAAAATAAGCCCCCACCGCACAGGTAGCTGTAACCCCCCCCCCCCCAGAGGATGTTACCTGCTCTGGAGGATGTTGCTGTTCTTGATCTGTCGTCCTGCTCTTGATAACGCCTCGATCATAAAGTACCAATGAGTCCCTGGAACATCTTTACAACATTCCGGACCATAGAAAGACAAAATATCTAGTTGGGGGTATCTGAAACACCTTGAGTTACAAATAAAATGGATGATACAAATGTTTTTTATTTATTTATTTGTTTATTATTATTATTATTATTATTATTATTATTATTATTATTGTTATTATTATAGAGATTATATGTGCCTATCATTTGTACAATCCAAATCAAGCTTATTTGTAATAAATCAATACGTTTTTTATTTCAATCACATAATCTGTCCTTTGCTTGCACCGGTTCATGAGCACTGATTCTCGGTCAGGACTTCCTGTCGGCTGTCTGGCTCACAGAAGCTCTGTTCTCCCATCGCATCCAGCGGCTCTCGATCGCGATTCCGACGTCTGTGTTTCAGCCCGGAGTCAGCATCCGCTCCAGCCGAGCGCCCCGGTCCATTCAGCCTCCTTTGGGATATTTCAGCTGATCCTGTTAACCATAAAGAGGAGGGAGAGGGGGAAACCGATTCGGAACCCGTACACGAATCCCTCTGTGAGGTCATGGGTTCGATTCCTCCCCCATGGTATCTCCCTCTCTCTGCTTTCCTCCTGTCTGAATAAAGCAACGGAGAGGACATAAGGAGGATGGACTGCCTGCTCTCCTTTAATAAAACATGGACTGGACTGATCCTGGACTGATCCAAGCTCCTCAGTAAAGCCCAGCTTCGCAGAGCAGGGCTGCGCAGTCGCTCCGCAGTAAAGCCCGGCTTCGCAGAGCAGGGCTGCAGTCGCTCCGCAGTAAAGCCCGGCTTCGCAGAGCAGGGCTGCAGTCGCTCCGCAGTAAATCTCCGGCTTCGCAGAGCAGGGCTGCAGTCGCTCCGCAGTAAAGCCCGGCTTCGCAGAGCAGGGCTGCAGTCGCTCCGCAGTAAAGCCCGGCTTCGCAGAGCAGGGCTGCAGTCGCTCCGCAGTAAAGCCCGGCTTCGCAGAGCAGGGCTGCAGTCGCTCCGCAGTAAAGCCCGGCTTCGCAGAGCAGGGCTGCAGTCGCTCCGCAGTAAATCTCCGGCTCGCGCGAGTGAGCCAGAGAGGAGAGTCATTGGAGCAGATTTCGGCTACACTTCCTTTCCTTTAATAAGAGCTCCTGTTTTGCTTGGCTTTTGCTTTCCGTGTGTCGTCCTTAATTAATTTTTCATGCTCTTGTTTATTTTGTTCTTGCCTGGGCCCCTTAACCTGTCCAAACCCAGGTATCTCCCAGAATTAAAATGCCCACCGGACCTTTTTATTTTATCTATCTATTTATTTATTTTATTTCCACTTTCCAAGACGTCTCATCAGCATGTTTTTGTACCAGAAGCTAGCAGAATGTTCCAGGCAGGAATCGCCTGTCTCATATCCCCCCTCCCGCCAACCCCCCCCCACACCCCCCCCACCCCAAATGAAGCATTTTCTCTGGACAACAACCCGCTATTTCTGCCACTGTCAGCACTTTCATTTCTCAATATTATTTTTTTTCCACTTAATTTTTGTCTTCAGTTGCTTTAATCTTGTTTTGTTTGTTTGCCCCTTTGACCTTTGACCTGTGACCCCTTATTTATTTATTTATTTCCTGACTCCTCCTGTCCCCCCCTTCGCTGCCCCCTCCCCCGCCACTGTGCCCCAGAGCGCCCCGCCTTCGGCCGGACAGCCCAGTGGTGCGGTCAGCTGTGTGCCGCCCTGGAGCTCCCATGCTCCGCGGCCTTCTCCTCTCTCAGTAAGTAACAGCGCCCCCTTGCGGTGCACACCCGGTACCGCAAGGGGCGCCCCCTGCCGAGCTCTTCCCGCCATCAAAGCACCAGCACCACCCCTCCCCCCAACCCCCCTGCGTTTCCAAAGCAACAACCAACCAACCAACCAATCAGCCTGCCTACCAGCCAGCCGGAGCTGAATCCTCACAGTTCTTTTCTTGGGTTTTGTTTAGTTTTTTTGTAATCTCTTAATTTCTTTAACCACGTGTCATGTCTGTCCGCGTGTCATTCCCCTGAAAGCTCACTGCATCCTCGGCGATGCCGTGCTCGGAGACGGGTCATCACTGCGCCAGGAATGGACCAATCACCGGGCTGCTGGGCCGCCGGCGTCCCGTCCGTCTCCGGGGGCGACAGAGACGCGATTGGACGGGGGAAAACTAAACAACCGCAGCTGAAAGGGTCTTTCTGTGCTAAAAACAAACCTTTGGGAGTAATAGGAACAAAAACACTTACACATAAATTTTTTTAAATCTCCATACTCACAGAAACCTTTCAGTACCCAACAGTTTAAGGACTGTGGTCAATCAATCCCAGCTCAATTCTGTCAATTCAGGAAATACACTGAAATGAATTCATTAATCCTCATAGAACATTGTGACCATTTTTAAATTCATGACCTGAATTTCAGTTGATTTCCTTAATTGACTGAACTGAAACAAACTGATTCCATTAAGGTGCTGGATAATTGGCCAATCAGAAGCATTGGCATAGATAATCGGCCAATCAGAAGCGGCGACGGCTGCTGCGATCTCTCGCTCCGGTTTCTGTGTGACGCCTCCAGGCCCAGCAGTCCTCCTGCACCCCCCCAAGCCCCACCACAACCCCCCCCCCCAAAATCCCCCACAACCCCCCCCCACCCCCGGAACGCTCCCGAGCGGAGCATGGAGCCCCCCCCCCACGCTTGGGCGAGTCGCGTGCGAGTGAGCCGTGGTTCCACCGTCCCTGTGCTGTCTCCCGCTCTGGCCACAGGCGGCGCTGCTGAGCTCCTTCCCCGC